>NC_056744.1:1689072502-1689098054 GCF_019279795.1 Protopterus annectens | reverse complement strand
AAATAAACTTACTCCAGATGTTAGGTGAGGGGGGAGAAGGGATAAATAGGTAGTCTGCCAAGAACCGATTGCTACAAGATGGTAGAAGAGAGCCTGACTATTCTTTTAGGAAATAAAAAGTGGGTAAAAGGCTTTTGATAACTATATAAAGTGATAGATTCAAATTGCTCAATGTAATTATTTCAATTAAAAATGTCAAAGTATATCAGGATGGTGTACAAAAAATATATACTTTGTACAGAAGAAATAAACTTGTATTTAAATGTTTGGAAAAATAACAATAATATATGAAAAATGTTTTTGGTTTTGCTTTTTTTCTTGATCCTTCTGGATTAATGAGTTTGTGTTTGTCACATTCAGAGACAAATTCCTAGAAGAGATACTGTCAGGGTGGATACCAGCATGATATGGAGATTCACATTCAAAAAAGTAAAGGACTCTTGGCATTTCATAGGTTAAGGCCATAAGTTAACACCACAGGTCATTTTTTACTGGAGAGCTACCAAAACAAACATACTTTGCTCAGACTATGGGTTCAGCAGCAATAGGGTTCAGGAAAATGACCATACTTGTTAAACCTTATACTGCGATCCAATACCATATTCAGTACTGCAGAAACCCTGTTTTGGCAACCAACAAAAACAAATTCTGTCTGAAATGTCAATCTCACACACACACAAAACTATATGCAACTGGAGATTGCAACTCAAATACTTGCATGTCTTTTAGATGAAGGAAAAAACCTTTTTGGACAAAACAAGAACATGTAGACTTGCAAAGAATGCGCACACAGTGAAACCAAGCTAGTGGTATAAGCACCGTGTGATAGGAACACTAACCTTTGTGCCACAACAAGCACTGTATCAGACTTATACACTCAACTAAAATTAACAATGGCAATGTTGTGTTATTTTACACATATTTAATAGTCTTATCTACTGTGCTTAAATGACAGATTTTATAGAAAATAAATAATTCCCTAGTTAATTTATCACTTCTTGTTCAAATCATGTCTACACAAATAGATCAGGTGTAAGGATTAAATAAACCTTAAGTAGTTCCTTTGAATACTAACATACAGGGATCTGTCACCACAGAACAGCTTTTGTTTGAATGCTGCTGTTTGCCCCAGTTATACTAAAACAACTTTTGGCCCCCTTTGCAGTTGCACCCCCCACTACTTAGGGCATTCAATTTGGGTATATAAAAGATGGGGGTGTTGAAGTCTAGCCCACATGGCGAGGATGTAAAGAGGCTTGTGCCCCTGAAAAAAATAAATAAATAAATAGTGTTCACTGAAAGTTGTTTTTGGCTTTTCTTTCTTTTTCGACCAATGATATTTGAGTAAAAGATATTCAGTCAGTCAACATGATTCATTCAACATTATAACCTCCTGACACATTCGGCTTTCGAAATGACTCATTTCTTTATCATTGCCACAAATCTTAAAAAAATACTACAACAAAACCAACAGATCTTCACATACTCTAATTACATACAGTTAATAGCGTATGCCATGAAATTATTTGTAAAGTAATGCAATGCAGACCTGCAAAGCACAATGCCTTTCCTGCAGTTTTGTTGCAGACCACTTGTACTGAAAACATTCAGAACAAACCATAGTCAATTTACTTACTTCTATCTCCAGGAATTCTGTCTCATTCTTGGTTTGTAAATCTTTAAGATCTCTGACTTTTAGTTCCAGGGATGACAGTGATGCTTTCAGTTTGTCCTGTAGATTTTAACAAATTAAAATAAATAACTAAATAAACAAGAGCAGCAAAATGTAATAATCACTTTACATATGGGGGGGGGGGGGCACAAACTAAACAGTTGTGTATTAAATCCTGAAATCCAGCCCCTGTGGAGGGGAAAAAAAAGTTTCAGGATTACCATTTTTTTTTTTTTTGTGCCCTTTCTTTTTGGGTTTTTAGTTGTCTATTAAAAAATTATTTGGAAAGGGGGTGTAATAGACAGATATACAGACAGTGGTCTGTGTTTGTTAAGAATCACAAGTTATGGCCAAGAGCAACTGGTAATTATTTTATGAATATTTCGCAACACATAATGAACACATCCCATAATCTGAAGTTCAAAGCTCAGAAGAGGGATAAACCCTGAAAATTTGGGAAATGATCTTTATTTTAAAATACAACAAGAAGGACAAAAACTAAGAAGTAAAACTGTGGAAACAATCTCCTGTGCATCTAGCCACAAACAGAATCAGGTAACGTTTAGGGGTCATGGCCTTGCTTGTCATTTCCCCCCAAAAAAGGATAAGTACTTTTTTAAAACTAAGGCACCCTACCCCCACCCTGGTTTTTAAAAATACCTGGTTTTTTTAATTTATGACTGACTGGTGGATTCTGAGTTCTACTATTTTTATTTTTTACTTTATGGTGACCCTCAGTGGAGCCGCTCAGGCATCCACACTTGGTTGTGTAAAAAAATTTTCTTTATCTTATGTCTGAGCTGCCAAGCCCTCAAATTCTACCTTTGTGATCAGGAATAACAACAAAACTATAAAAATACATATAAGACAACATCTAATTACTGCAATCACTTATCCATGCCCCACCTCACTCCCCCCTTCCACACCCTTAGTCCCCATTTCACCAATGTGCCCACCGTTGATACCCCCAACCCGTTTCTCCTACCATGCAATATGAACCTGTGCTCTACCCTCACTCTGTGTTTCATGGGTAGGTAATGTCTGCTGCACTGTACAGCATAATCTAGGTACAGTATGCACACATCAGTTTTAGGCCTTGTTGAGTCTATTCTGGCCCATAGTTGTGGACCAAAAAAGGGTTTGCAGTGCTACTATGTATTGCACCTGCCTCAGCATTACAGTTTTTTCTGTTGTCAGTTTTTCCCAACAGTTCATAAACCCCGCACTTCCTTTACCACTGACTATGGTCAAGCTGGACCTCCAGTGGTCACCCCTGCTTTAACTTTCTGCATAATACCACGCTTTGCAACACTGTGGCAAACCCCCTTGTTCGGTTCCCAAGGCATACTGCATTGTGCTATTAACAGAATCTCGAAGTGAGTTTTTGATAATTTGAACATACACTTAATGATGTTAGTTATGTAACCCAGGGGTTCTAGGGAGTCTCAGCCATGCTCTGTAGATTGATTGCTGGTGTCATAAACCATGGCTGTAGGTGCATTCAGCACCATTAATAGATGTTTATGAAAATCACCCCCACATAAGCTAGTATTTGTCTAAAGGGCTAGATGTGGGAATTGGGGTTCTGGAGGGCACCCCAACACATTCTATAAATACACCCTGAATATTGAAAACACCGGAATTAAGGGAATGGAAACCCTTCAGATGGCACACAGTTGCCTTTAGATTATGTGGAGCTTTAGTGGTAACGTTTGTACAATCAGTGACCTCCCTGAACTTTACGGTAATGAGCTATTTCAAAGAATGTCTGTTTAGTGGTGCTTCTGTCCTCTTCATTCTGTGGGAACCACATATGTCGTTCCTCATGCTGTGGTATAACAACATCAATGAACCAATAATTGTCAGGGAGATGTCTGTGATATGCCCCCTGTATCCCATGAAGGCCACAGAAAGGCCCAGTAACAAGGATAGACAAAGTTACCCACAGGAAATGGTATTCAACACAACCAGTGGGATTCCATGTAACAAAGGCAGCCTAAAAGCCCCAACATGGGGGGTTCTGTCCAAACACACCTTTTGATTATGTCTTAAAGTGGTGGTGATGGTCTGTGTGAATGGTCAGATCAGTTTGTGATATGGGGACCAATGAACCATACCAGTGGATTATACTGGCTATAAAAATATGGTGCTACTCCTAGCATCTTAGCAGGGCCCACCCGTGTTCCCCAAAAAAATTTATGGTTTTCAAATCTGGAAACTAACGCACCATGTTAAGCAAGTTTTATACATTTCTAAATCACTCCATCAGGTTGTTCATTCTCATTTGCATTTCTAATTGGTCTTATTACCATAATGCTACTCATTTCCATATCATTATATGTTCATTTGCATACAATGCTGGCTGCAGTATTTCACCAGCCAACACAATGGTGCAGCCTGAGACTATGATTTGGGCCACCCTGTACATCACCACACAACACAAATTCAATTAACACATTATGTTGCTTGTTCATGAATCCCAACTTAAATATTTACTTTCATATTTATATAAAAAATGACAATGTACACTAAACTTAAAACCCAAATTTTTTTTTTAAAAAAAAAAAAATTTTTTTTAAATTTTTTTTTTTTAAATTTTTTTCCCAAAAAAAAAAAATTTTAAAAAAAAAAATTTTCTGGAAAAAATTTTTTTTTTAAAAAAAAAATTTTTTTTTTAAAAACAAACCCCCCAACCCCCAAAACTTAAAAAAAAACCCCCCCCCCCAAAAAAAAAGGGGGAAAAAAAATTAAAAAAAAAGAAAACCCCCAAAAAAAAAAAATTTTTTTTTTTTTTAATTTTTTTAAAAAAAAAAACCCCCCAAAAAAAATTTTCCCCCCTTTTTAAAATTTTTTAAAAAAAAATTTTTTTTTTTTTTCCCCCAAAAAAAACTTTTTTGGTTTTTTTAAACCTTTTTTTAAAAAAAATTTTAAATTTTTTTCCCCCCCCTTTTTAAAAAACCCCCCTTTTTTTGGGGCCCCCAGGGTTTTTTTCCCTTTTTTTTTTTTTAAAAGGCAAACCCCCCCCCGGGGGGTTTTTTTTAAATTTTTTAAAAATAAAAAAATTAAAATTTTTTAAAAATTTTTTTTAAAAACCCCAAAAAATTTTTTTTGGGGGGGTTTTTTTGGGGAAAACCCCCTTTTCGGGGGGAAAAATTTTTTTTTTCCCCCCCAAAAAAATTTTAAAATGAAAGGGGTTTTTCCTTTTAAAAATATTTTTTTTTTTTTTTTTTTTGGGGTTTTAAATTTTTAAAATTTTTTCCCCTTTTTTTTTTCCCCCCAAAAAATTTTGGTGGTTCCCAAAAACCCCCTTTTTAAAAGGAAAATTTTTTTTTTTTTTCCCAAAACAAAATTTTTTTTTTTCCCCGGCCCAAAATTTTCCTTTTAAAAACCCCTTTTTTTGGGGGGGGTTTTTTTCCCTTTTTTTTTTTTTTAAAAAAAATTTTTTAAAATTTTTTTTCCAAAATTTTTTTTTTTTAAAAATTTTTTTTTAAAAAAAAAAACCCAAAAAATTTTTTTTTAAAAAATTTTTTTTTAAAATTTCCCCCCCCAAAAAAATTTTAAAAACCCCCAAAATTTTCCCCCCCCCCCCGCGGGGGGAAAAAAAAATTTTCCCCCGGGGAAAAAACCTTTTGGGGGAAAAAAAAAGGGGGGCCCCCCGGGTTTTCCCCGGGGGAGGGAAAACTGCCCCCAAACCCCTTTTAATGTTTCCCCCCCCAAAATTTTGGGCCCCGCCCCAAAAAAAGGGGTTTTTCTTGGGGTTTTTTTTTTTTTTTAAAAAACTTTTTTTTTTTAAACCCTTTTGGGAAATTTTTAACTAATGGGAAAAAAAGGGGGTTTGGGGCCCCCAAAAAAAAACCCCCCAATTTTTTTTTGGGGGGGGGGGCTTTTTTGTTTTTTTTTAAAAAAAAAAAAATTTTTTTTTAAAAAAAAAAAAACCCCCCCCAAGGGGGTTTTTTTTTTGGAACCCGTTTTTTTAAAAAATTTTTTTTAAAAAATTTTTTTTTTTTTTGGGGGGGGGGTTTTAAAAAAAACCCCCCCCCCCCAAAAAATTTTTTTTTTTTTTAAAAAATTTTTTTTAATTTTAAAAACCCCCAAAACCCCTTTTTTTTTTTTGTTTTTAAAAAGGGGGGGGCCCCTTTTTTTTTTTTTTAAAAAAAAAAAAAATTTTTTTCTTAAAAAAAGGTTTTTTTAAAAATTTTTTCCCTTTTTTTTTTCCTTTTTTTATTTTTTTTTTTTTTTTTTGGGGGGGTTTTGTTTTTTTTTTTTTTGCATTTTGTGGGGGGGGGCCCTTTTTTTCCCCGGGGGGGGGTTTTTTTTTTTCCCCCCAAAAAACCCCTTTTTTTTTTGGTCCCAAAATTTTTAAAAAAAAAAAAAAAATTTTTTTTTTAAAAAATATTTTAAAAAAAATTAAAAAATTTTAAAATTTTTTTCAAATTTTCCCCAAAAATTTTTTTTTTTTTAAAAAAATTTTTTTTTTTTAAGTTTTCCCGCCCAACAGAAGAAAGTTTTGAACGTATAAAAGAAGCAATTTATTCATTATTCCCAAAATAAAAAGCTTTGGGCAAACTAAAATTTAAAAATCAGCCCACATTCTCAAGCCATGATAGCAACAAGACATTACTTTCATTTTCAGAGAACAGGAAGTAGAATGTCTTGGGAAATGACTGCCTCCATTTAAAGGGCAATGCAAATTGTAGTTCAGAGGTTTTATTTTCTGAGATGGAATGCCAGTCTTTTAAGCACTTATTTTAGTTTTAATGTTCAGACTATATATAGTAATATATCATGATAAATAACTATATATATATATATATATATATATATATATATATATATATATATATATATATATATATATATATATATATATATATATATATATATATATATATTTAATACACACACACACACACACACACACACACACAGACATATTTATTTTACATTTGTTTACCAGGATAATCCGGACTGGGCCAAGTGTATCCCATTTTAAGTGGAGTCGTAGGAGAAAAGCTCAAAAACAAAAATATTGCAGTAATAGGCTTAGTAATTCAAACGTAAATTAAAATATACAGATATACAATGCACAGTTAAATCTGTATTTACACTGGTGGAGTGGGTAAAACATTGTTGCCTTTCAGTAAGAGGTTCTTGGTTTTACTTTTTACCTAAAGTGCCTTCTGCACAGAGCTCTTGTCTATCTTCCCATTTGTGTGGCTTCTCTTGGGTAAATCTTAGTATCCTCTCACATTCCAAAAGGCATGTGTGTGTGCTTCCCCGGCCTCACAGCTAGCCTTATCCTTATTAGAGCTTTCCTGGTCAACAAATGTTTAAATAAATAAAAAAATATTATAGAATGTATATAAGAGTATATATATATAATAACATATATATATAATATATATATATACATACATACACATATATATATATATATATATATATATATATATATATATATATATATGTATATATATATATATACAGTATATATATATGTATATATATATATTTCTATATATATATATATATGGGTATGGAGTACAACTTCTATTTGGTCAGAAGCCAATTACTCACTGACACCTTGCATTTGACTGAGACCAAATGACTGAAACTTCATATATATATATATTCACTGACAACTCATTTCACTCGACAGTTACATATGGCTTGCTGCTTTTCCTATGTTCCACTGTAGAGCAATCCTGGAATTAGGAGAATATATAGTAAGGGAGGTGGGGGGTTAGATTTATATTATTTTCTGTAAACAATTTGTTCATTGCACTTGTCAGTATACATCTATATGAGTGTATAACGTTTATTATACATATGTAGGGGCTTCACCCATTGGCATCACCTCTATTGTGGGCAGTGGTTGCCCCCACACCCCCTTACTATATATTCTAACTCTAGAACGCTTCTTACAGAGTTGAACAAGCCATATATGACTGTTGATGAAATGATTGTCAGTGAAATGAGTTTATCAGTGAAATGAAGTTTCAGTGATTTGGTCCTGCTGATTTTACCACAGTGAAATGAACTACCGATCAAATGACGGTAACCCATATATATAATAGCGCCATATATATATATATATATATATATATATATATATATATATATATATATATATATATATATATATATATACACAGATATAAACCTCCATTTTTATCCACAAACCGCATTTCTTTTTATATTTAATCTTTTTACTGAAGAATTTTCCTCCTTTTATTTATTTTCATTTATTTTGTCTACCAAGTTCCATCAACTGAGTGAGAGAAAAAGGAAGTATACATGCCCATTTCTGATATATTTATTTATGAATAATTCATTTTCTACCAGGATAAGAGAGCTAATCTGTAAACCATTTTTAACCCATAAACACATGGCTCACTGCAAAACTTATAGATACAGAATTAAGTGCAGGAGCATCTTCCTTCCCAGCTCAATACCCATAATGTAATCAGTCAAAGAAATAGAAAGGACAGTCGGTTTCAGCTAAATTCCCAGAGTCAGAATGCAATTAAATTGCCATGTCAATGAGAAGCATTTAGAAGCACAGGACGTAGTGAATGTCTAGGAGCACAATACCAACAAAGTGTATGCTTCAATTAAGACTCAAACCTGGATCCTCCAGATCATTGGTCCAGCTGTTCTAATCATTCAGCTACCAAAGCAGCTTGTTTTTTTCATGAAAATGATCAGTGGACCAGCCCATTTACCTGGTCAAATAGATAGATAGGTAGATAGATAGATAGATAGATAGATAGATAGATAGATAGATAGATAGATAGATAGATAGATAGAGAGAGAGATAGATAGATAGATGATATCTTCCCTGTATACATTGAACTGTCTGTGTATGGATCACATATTGAATGAGGGAGAGATAAATGCTTCAGGCTCTCATCTGTGCTTCAGTAGTTTGCCTGGAAATATCAGAGTCTGGTTGACAGACTGGGAATGTAACTCAAATGATGAGAGATGTCTAAAAAGGCTGACCTTTGTTTAGCAAGCAGGAACAACACCTAGCACTGCATCTGGGCATAACACAGAATCCTTTTTACTAGTAGCCTACTACAGTTGCAGCAGGTTTTATAGGCAAAGGGGGGGGTGCACTGGTTCCAGTAATGGGTGAGGTGCTTGCAATAAATGATTCCAACATAATCAGTTGAATGTGCACCTGCTTAATTCTTCTTTTCAGTAGAGATAGGGTGGGAAACTACAGCCACCTGAGGGAGATAACAGTGGCATCAAAACACTAGTGATGGATTGCCTTGTGACTGCAGTAGCTCCAGATTGTCACAATGTGCCAGTACCCTCTTCCTCATAGGTAAAAGCACTACTGCTAAGAATGATGCCTCATTAGACATACTGTAATTATGTTAAGCCTGAAGTTGTAGACAGGAGATCTACTTATCTGGGCAGCCCACTCCAGCAAAGATTATGGGATGGACACCTTTTCAGCTTGCTTTATTGAAATGGGTTGTTATTTGGACTGGGAGAGGGGAAGGAGATAAGCTGGGAAGTTTCTGCAATGATACCCCTACAGATATCCTGATAGGAAATTACTTTTATGATTCAGCTTTGTATATTCAGTTAAGCACATGCCAAATATAGAGACCAGCACATTACTGGAGAAAGGTATCTCTGGGGACACCTAGAAAGTACCCACAATTCAAATGGAGAATAATGATGTAGTTAAGCTTCATGAATAAAATGGAGGTAATAGTAGCAAGCCTAAATCAAAGTTAAATGTGCCACAAAAGTGCGGGACTCAGAGAGAAAGGGGCTACTTCAGGGAATGGATATTTGTTAGCAGTAATCATAGATCTGACCCACAGGTTGTCAAATAATACTGGACAATCCTACTGAAAGAAATCTAGGGAGGGAGACACATGGGAGGGATTACAAACAGGGAGAGAGAGATGGAGTTATGACAAGCATACCTGTCAGATCTTATCTTATAAAATGTGAGTGAGGTATCCAAGGAGGTTAGTGACTCTTGGGTTAGAGGGAGTCTGCATCCAGAGACTAGGGAGCTATTGTGCATAGAATGGACTGGCATTTTGCTGAATGTGGGGGGGCAGTGGGAGGAAGTGAAAACACCTAGATGGTAGTTCCAAGGAGGCCTAGTGTTAGGCACTTCTAGCTATAGCCCATGAGATTCCTTGTTCAGGCAATATAGGTACCAGTAATATCAGTATCAGTATCATAGGCTCTAGGAAACTAGGCTTAATGGCCCCAGGGCCCTAAGAAAGTGCTTTCACGAGATTTGGGGCCATCCTTTAACACCTGCTATTCCTTTACGTCCCTTGTTCTTTTGCAATCCTCAGCTAATATCAGTATCAGTATCATAGGCTCATAGGAAGTTACTAGGCTAATGGGCCCCAGGGCCCCTAAGAAAGTTAACCACCTAGATTTAAATAATCCTAACACCTGCTATTCCCGTCCTGTCTTCTTTTGCAATGCACACCAGTAATATCAGTATCCCAGTATCATAGGCTCATAGGAAGTTACTAGGGCTAATGGCCCCAGGGCCGGCTAAGTTAATGAGCGAGATTTAAATAGCTTTAACACCTGCCCCTCACGTCCTTGTCTTTGCAATCACAATCAGTAATATCAGTATCGAGTATCATAGGCTTCCTAGGAAGTTACTAATACTAATGACTCAGGGCCCTAAGAAAGTTAACCACCTGAGATTTAAATAGCACAACACCTGCTATTCCCCGTCCTTTTGTTCTTTTGCAATCACAATTCAGTAATATCAGTATCAGTATCATAGGCTCATAGGAAGTTTGCTAGGCTAATGGCCCCAGGGCCCCAAGAAGCCCAGCCAAGTTTTACCCTTATTTCCACAATCAGCACCAACTGCTCCCCTGTCCAAGAGGGACACAGTTGGAATCCCCACATGGTATTTACAAAAAGTTTGAATAATTAGACAATTTTCTTACCTTTGTCCTTATAGATTAAACTCCCATATTAGATATGGCAGCATCTTGTGTAACTAAGTCTACAGCTAGTGTATTGAAGATATAATATTGTCACTTATGTTGTTCACACCACAAGTGTACCTTATCTTAAAAGTATCTTTACTTTGTTAATAAAACATCATCCTTCAGCAGAAACATTTTTAAATTTACATTCCACAAATATGGAGATTAGATCAGTTGACCACTCCCTAGCTGAGATTATAGGCCTCATTGCTACCTTTTCCATGTCTATATGGAGTTTGGTTAAAGCATAATAAATGGGTGCCCAAAGTATCTTGAGGAGGAGTATAAAATAAATTAAGATTATCAATGATGATGTAATTCTTCAAAAGCAGATCAGAAATAGCAGTGTTTACTATTGCTATAATATTTGACAATTCACTCTTTTCAATTTTCTTAGAAGTGTGTTATAAAATAACTATAAACACTATCAAAAATAATAATTTCTGTATCTAATCAGTTTCCACATCTTGATCAGTGCCTTTTATAATTATTTCATGAACGACCAACAGAGAATTTAATGCTAGTCTCCCTGAATCAGTCAGATATGAATACTATTAATGCCTTGTTTTTCATTATATAATTGGTGCTTGTCACCCTAACAAGCCTTTTGAAAGGCATTAATTATGGGGTGATTATCTGCAATAAAAGTACTTGATTTGCATAATGGAGCTTGCTCCAACAAGGGGCTTCTCTTGAAAGTAGTAAGTTTTAATTCAAATTTCTAGAAAATTTGACAGTTCAGTCTGGCTATTAGAAATATTGTCATAACAGCTGAAGATAAAAGTGAAACCAATACTGAGTTCTGATGCAGTTAAATTATAATCTGAGGCATTACAAACAATGTTGCCTGTGCTGGTATGTCTTGTACTTTATTCCCAGTCCTTGGCAACTCTGTCCTGAGCTTTTTCTTTCTCCTCTTCTTCCCCTTGATAGGTTGTTTGTTGATCTCTGAGGCATTGCTAGTGAATTCATAGGTTCATATGTTCATACTAGGCTATCTGCCCTAGGGCATTTATAAGCCTAGCCAGAGTTGTGTGGCTTTCACCACCCCTTAGGTTGAAGAATACTATACTCATTAGTTTGCTGTGCCTCTGTCCAGGAGTGATACAGAGATGATCCCGGGGTAAACCACGATCCCCATCCACTGGTCAAGATTCCTCTTGAACAGAGCCAGCAGTGCTCTGTCTCACATGGACCGATTCTGTTCCACAGCATAGAGTCTCTGTGTGATGAATCTGTCCCTCCAGCACATCCTATTTATATCCGTGTTGAGGTTTAAGTCTCTTGCTCTTGTGGCTCTGGTGGATTTGGATTTTTGAGGTGGAGCATGTCCATTAATCCCGGGTTGGACATGGCCTTGTATGTCAGGCACAGGTCACCTCTGAGCAGTCGGTATGCGCCTGAATAGAGCTGGAGTTTCTTCAGTCGGGCAGCATATGACATATTTTTGAGCCTTTATCCTTTTGGTGAGGAACTTTGGGGTCTTTCCAATTGCTGCAGGTGTCGGGTAAGATACATTCGAATGGGGCATTGTACTCAATCATTGGTCTGATAAGTGAAGAGTACAGGGGAACAATGGCCTCCCTTGATCTGGATGTAAATCCCTTCATAATCAGGTGGGCAATGTAGAAGGTCCTCCTAACCACTTTGGCAATGTGAGTGCCAAAAGAAAGGTTACTGTCAACTTGGGTCCCCAGGTCCCTGATAACCTCTTCTGTGCTTAATGGATTACTTACCTATGTGGTAACTTGGGGTTACCTTGTTTTTACCAAAGGGTATGACTATACATTTTTTGGCGTTTAGATTAAGGCCATGGCTCTGGCACCAGTTATCCATTTCTATGAGACCTCTCTGAAGGATATCTGTGTCTGATGGATTTTCAACTATGGCTTCAGTTTGCAGTCATCTGCAAACTTTGTCAAACACAATCCTCCTATGTTTGCCTTCACTTCTGAAAAGTAGATGCCGAACAAGAGGGGGCCCAGGAATGAGCCCTGTGGGACATCGCTTGTGACCGGCTTGGAGTCTGACATGGCACCAGCAACTCTAACCCTGTGGGTTCTGTCCTTGAGCCAGTTTGCAACCCATCTTGTGACATATGGGTTTACATTTAAGCTGGTGAGCTTTCTATGATACCCGAGTGGGGTATTGTGTCGAAAGCTTTTGCAAGGTCAAGGTAGGCTGTATGAACTGCCTTACCCTCATCAATGGGGCTTGAGTAATGCTCCCAGTCTATGTTGGGTAGTTGAAGTCACCCAATATGATGGTGTTTGGAGACATTTATACTTTCTCCAGTGTCTTCAGAAGGCTGTGTGGGGTTCCTGAGTTTGAGAGGGTGGCCTGTAACATGCTACAAACTGTAGAGCAGTTTTGACAGTGGTTAATTGCACCTGAATGGTCTCTGATGCTCGTGGCATTGCCACCAGCCTGGAGGTGTGGGTATCCTTGATGAATATGGATACACCCACTCCTTTTGTGGTAATGGTCCGGGTTTTGGGGCCGGAACGCATTATATGAGGTAAAACCTGATAGTGCCAAGGTGCTCTCAGGAGCTTTGAACTCAGGTTTCAGTCACAGCACAGACATCGATGTTCTCCATACTGAGGAGGGCTTCAAGGGCATGCATCTTGAGATTTAGACTTCTGGCATTGAGCAGCATTACCTTAGTTTTTTCCATTATTGTTTTCTAGGGCGTGGGTTTAGAATTTGAGCCTTGTCTAAAAAGGCACTATGGGGGTGGCAAGAGCCTTTGCCAATATCAAACCCAGGGTGACAGGTGCAAGTCCCTTGTGAAGCAGCATGGCTTGTCAAGCATGTCATCCCAGGCAGACAGACATTGGATCCTTAGAATGACACCAGAAATTAAGCCAATTATTAAAACTGATCATTTTGTCTCTGTATTGTGGCATCATTCTTGGTGAAGGTAGGATACTGCTCAGGGTCAGGGTCATACCAGCCTGGGCTACATAATCTGAGAGCTCCTCTATGTCTCTTTTCATGTAGTCCAGGGAGGTACATCTCAGGTCATTCACACGGCATGGACAATGACTGACTCATACTTGTACTTGCTGTGGAGTGACCTGGAGTGCTTGTGTTATGTGGCGGATTCTAGTGCCCGACAGGCAGCTTACTGTGACCCTCTCCTTGTTCAGTCTGGTGAGTGGGACGTCAGTGTGTCTGACAATGGAGTCACCTATGACAAGTGTGTCTGGCATTGTGTTTGGCCTTAAGGGCTGTGACTGATTTGCACACTGACTTTGTGATCTATGTGTTGCTTGTGTTATGTCATGAGATGGCAGTTGTTTGGGTGTCTGCTTTGGAGGCCTCTGCTGTTTTGGTAGATTTTGATCAGTGCCTCCGAGTATGTCTTTGTGTGTTTATGTGTTTGATTTGTAGTTGTGATAGTTCTATGTGAGACTGGGTTTATGGTGTGTGTGGTTACCTTCTCCTCCTGTCTGGTTTTGCCAGTCCTGAGTTGAGAGAGCTCAGCCTCCAGTTTGGCTATGTAGTTGCATCTCTCGCATGTATTTGTGTTTTGTGGGGAGGAGGAGGGTTGTCTGTGTACATGAGGCAATTGTAACATTGCCTCAATATTCCCAGATTCACCAGCTGAGCAGGAGAGGACGCTAGCAACTGACCCTTTGACATGCTAGAAGAAATGAAAAAGTTTGCTGTGTAACTGAGTCAGAAAGGACCTATAGGGAAGTGGGTACTCAAGGGGTTTTAAGCTAGTGAAGTACTTTGTATAATATAAAAGTGCTTTACCTGACTAAAAAAATGCTTTAGGAACAAGTGCTGAGCTTTACAGATACAGAATAGACTGTTTAGATTACAAGTAGAGCAGTTCTAAGGGAAAAAATAAAGAGCAGACTTTACGGAGCCAGAAATACTTTAACCTTGTTTAACCGGCGCCGATGGTGCTCTAGTGGCAACTCTGCGCTAAATGCAGAAAAGGCAATAAGTCAGTTGTACAGGCTAGCACACTTTAGTGGGCAGCCAAACAATTAAATTAAACAGTAAACAAACATTTTTCGACTTGAATTAGACTAATTTAGACTAAAATGTACTTTTAAGTGCAGATAATAAAAAATGCAGTAAATAACTATGAAAACAGTTAAAGCTTGCTCTAGGTAAGCAGTAGAAGGTAAAACAAATATAAAAAACAGCAGGATACTTAATCAGGAAAGCAGTCACTTTTTTTCAGTTCTCTGTAGCCAGGAAGACTCAACAGGACCACGTGGAGCTGTGTCTGAGCAATATGGTCATTTAGTTTGAAGTAGTCCCTCAAATTGCTCCACTAAAGGGTCCAAGAGCCAGACCAATGTTAGCATCAACATGATTAGGTGTACAACCTGGGAAGACGTTCTTGTGGTCACTGAAGCAATCTTGGTGACATCTCAGTTAGCTTCATGTGATCAGATATAGTTCCTGCATACTGATGTTCATGCTAATGGTGTCATGGGTAACCATAAATTCACCCTGGAGGGTTCCAACTGTGTCCCTCTTGGACAGGGCAATTGGTGCTGATTGTGGAAATAAGGGTAAAACTTGGCTAGGCTTGTAAGAGCCCTGGGGCCATTAGCCTAGTAACTTCCTATGAGCCTATGATACTGATACTGATATTACTGGTGTGATTGCAAAGACAAGGGCGGAGAATAGCAGGTGTTAAAATTATTTAAATCTCGTGTTAACTTTCTTTCTTTATGCAATAAGTTTTGTTCAAAATCAGTAAAACATCCATCATATCACCATATAGCTTTTGTTGCTGAACTTACATTAATGCTAGAGTGTATCTAACACTTTTATTTCATTGAAGAGCTTGTTATTCTATCTATTCATACCCATCCATCAGTGACATAAATTCATTTACTAAATTTCAGGTTAAAGGCCTGTGATCTTTGTAACAGTTCTGAATATCGATATCAATCATATCTTTAAGATTCTAACCCTCTTGGAATTACTTTTATGTTTCAAGTAAATTGTTCAACTTAAACACTGCCGTTGATGTTTTGAAAATGTCTGAGATTTCTGTGCTAACAAGGAATTGTAGTTAAGTCATGAGCTCCATGAGATGAAGCACTGGCTTGATTTTGCCTGTTTTGGGCTACTTATCTTCTAGGACATTTTTACTGTGTGCTTACAGGACATGAAACTGCTAACATACAGATGGTTCAGGTTCTCCATCACTGTTCTTGGGCAGAGCAATGACAATGAATCTCTGAATAAACATCTACATCTTTTTTACAGTTAAGAGAAACTATTTTCTGAATAATAATGAACTGGAAGCAAATTAAGTAAATATAGCAGAAAATTGTATGCATGGAAGTCATGGTTTACTAACATTTCATTTGTTAAAACAACACAGATTCATAGATTCTTACTAGGCTAGTGAACTGAGGGGCCTTTCTAAGCCCAGCCACGTTTTCCCAAAGAATAATGATATTCTGTATCCAAACAGGACACTGAGGGCCACGCATTTACAAGCTACCTCTGCCATAAGGGACATGGGTGCCAGGCCTGGTGTAAATTTCATGTTCCCCATTCACTAGTCTAGTTGCACTCAAACAGGGTAATAGACAAACCCAGCTTTGCTTGGTAGGGAATCCTGTTCCATAGGAGTGGCAATCTCTGGGACACATATCTGTATCTCCAGACAAAATTCAGGTCCCTAGACCTTGTATCTCTGATACTATTTGTCTTAGGAATATGCAGGAGATACATAAGTGTGGGGTTTGTAAAATGCATTTTAAGCCATGGATAGATCACCCTCAGCAATCTATAGGAGACTGATTAGAAGGAAAGAGCTGTAAGGCACTCTGCATAAGGCAGGTTATGACTGATTAGCACATTTCACAATAGCATAAAACAAGGTATGTAAGAACAGAGAAGGTGTTTGCATCAGCATTTACAATATTTACACACTAGTAACAGTGCCAGTGTGTGCACTCAAGGTATTTAACTGCATAATAACAGCAGCTACAACTTGAAGATATTTTAATACTGAAGTTAAGGTGAAACTTAGTAAACATGTGGGTTTGGGAAAGGGGAGTAACTCAGGAGATACCATAAAAGTCAGGAAAGAACAGGATAGTGTCATGGGTATAGAGAAGGTAAATGAGGAGAAGAAACTTGGTGTATCAGCTGATAACATGTGACCAACAGCTTTCCCAGTTTAAGGTACAGTGTAACATATAAATACTTACTTGAAGGCAGTTTTTCAAGGAGATTGATTGATGAATTCAGGAAGTTTATAACAGACATATCCTACCACACTTGAAAATGCTAAGACACCATTTTGTTTTCTTGCTTAAGACGCTAATGCAAGACAGAATGATTTTGACTTTAGGCATATTGCTGGAGTGTGCAAATGAATCAGTGTTTGGGTAGCTAGGCATCTGTTATGGCTTCAAGAGAATGGTGTGGGTCATAGTGAGTGGCTTGGTAGATGAATTTCTGGTCCAAAGAATTGAGCCTGCTTTAGTGGCTGGCAGTGGTGTGTTTTATAGTGGTGCGTAACTGCAAACATTCAGCTGTGTTATGTATTTGCCATGTACATAAATGGCTAGATTTTAAACGGGTTAGAACAGCAGAGGAATAAAGCAGAGTCAGTAATAAGTAAAAGCAGGCTGTGCAGATATGTACATGATAAACATGGTTTATATCTACAGAAAGGCTGAGCTTTGGATTAGTACAAAGCACAATTTTATTGTTATGTTGGACAAATTTATTTATTTATTTATTTTACATTTGTTGACCTGGCTAGTCTAGCTGGATATATTTCCATTTTCAGTAGAGACCCGGGGAGAAAAGCTCCACACAGAAATACACATAAAAAGAAAAAACCTTACAATCAAAAAGCAATAACAATAATAACAAATGGCAATATAATGTCAAAGTAAAAACTTAATTAAAGAAGATATATGAAAAGTATAACTTGTATGAGTAACAAAGATTCAAGTTGAAGGAAGAGATGACAGTGAGAAAATATAGGGTGACAAGTTGTTGTACAGAGAGAGTTAGGGGTAAGCAAAAGGGTAAAATATCAGAGAAAGAGGGCAAAATTACTATAAGTGGGTAAAAAAGGAAGCCATCTAAGAGAGGACTGTAAAACAAAAGAAGCAAAAAAGACTTGCTGGATATGAGACAAAGAGAGGTAAAGGAAAATAAGAGTCAGGAAGAAAGAGTTATAAAAAGAGAAGAAAAAGAAAAGAAAAAAGAAAAGAAGAGACAGTGGAGGAAAATTGAGGAGGAGGAGGATAAACAGATGTAGGTAGGAAGATTAGTCAGGCTTTATACAGGAACAGAGCCAATGGCTTTTGAAGTAATTCTTAATTTCTTGTTTGAAGAGGGGCAGGGATCTGCAGTGAGTGATTTCACTGGGTAGTGTATTCCAGCTCCTTCCAATTGTATTAGAGAAAAGGGAGTCACCGGCTGAGTTATTGGACTTTGTAGGGCAGGCCATTAGTTTCTTAGAAGATCTAAGAGAGTTGAGATTATTATAAGGGATTAAAAGTTGAGAAAGAATAGGGGTGTTATTGGGTTGGTATAGTAATTTGTGGGCAATATTGAGTTGGGGAATAAGCAAAAGGTGTTGAAATTCTACCCATCCTAGTTGTTTCAGGTTCACACAGTGATGTGTTCTGTAAGGGTTGCCAGTAGCAAATCTGGCAATGTTGTAATAGGATGTGGCAAGTTTGTTAAGGTTGGCTTTTTTAAGGTTGGTAAAGATTGGAGAAGCATAAAGAAATGTAGACATAAGATGGGAGTGGGCAATTGTGGCTCTGGCAGAAGCAGTTAGGTAGGGTTTAATTCTATATAAGGATCCAATTTTTCTGTTTACTAATTTGATGGTGTTGTTAATGTGTTGATCAAAAGAGAGATTATTATCAATTGTTATTCCTAATAGTTTTGTTGTTGGTTCAGGGGAAATGACATTAGCATTATTTGATGAGATGATGAAATCAAGGGGTGGGGACCGAGAGGTAGGGGTGATGAGGAGAAGTTTAGTTTTTTTGGCATTAAGAAGAAGGTAGCATTTAGAAAACCATGTTTCAACAGTGTTGAAGATGCTTTGAGTAAGTGAATGAAGTGCTGAAGAAGAAGATGCTGAGCAAATTAGGGTAGAGTCATCAGCATATTGTATGACGGTTGCTTGAGGAATCGCTAGATGTAGGTCATTAATGAATAGAGTGAAAAGAAGAGGTCCAAGAATTGAGCCCTGAAGGACACTAATAGTTACAGGCAATAGAGAGGAAGTTTGGTTTCCCCAAAGAACTGCTTGTTGTCTATTTCTAAGATAAGATGTAAACCATTTAATGGCAAGGTTGTCAAAGGAAAGGGATGTGAGTATATTGATTAATATAGAGTGGTTAACCATGTTGAAAGCTTTAGAAAGATCAATAAATAGTGCAGAAGAGAGAAGGTTATTGTTGCGGTTCCTATTTATGGTGTCTATAAAGGACAGAAGAGCAGTGGTAGTACTATGATGGGGTCTAAAGCCATGTTGACAGTTGGCTATTAAGTTATGTACTGAGAGATGATTTAGAAGTTGTTGGTGTATACATTTTTCCATAATTTTCGCTAATGGAGAAAGGAGTGCGATTGGTCTATAGTTAGAATAGTCGATAGAGTTGCCACCTTTGTGTAAAGGGATAATGTAGGACACTTTCCAGATGTCAGGGATAGTTCCCTCTTGGATTGTTCTGTTTATGAGAATGGAAATAGGATATGCGATTGCTTTTGCAGCCTTTTGAAGAAAAAGAGAAGGGAGGTTATCAGCAGAGGGGGTACAAGGCTTGAGTTTATGGATGAGTTTATAGATGGAAGAGGTAGAGGTAGGTTGTAGTTTAAAGTTAGGGGATGAAGCAGCTTGGATTTGTGAGGAGTTTGAGTTATTGATGTTCATTTGTTTGGTTAGGGAATGAATAGTTTCAGTAAAGAATAGGTTGAAAGCGTTAGCAGTTAGGAGAGGGGTGTCTGGGTCCGCATTAAGCGGGCTAGGTGTTTTAGCTGTACCTGGGGACAGGAGTTTATTTACTGAGGACCAGAAGGCCTTTGGATTGTTATGATGAGTCTGTTGAAGTTTGCAGTAAAAGTTTTTTTTGTCTGCAATTATAGCCTTTTTAGTAAGGTTTCTAAGCTGGCGAAAGTGTAGCAGATCAGGATTATTTCTGTAACATCTCCATTTAGACCAGATTTTATTTCTGGAGAGAATTAGATTTTTGGTTTCTCTTGAGAGCCATGGGGCTATATTGGACTTCATTTTAATGGTATGCTCAGGAGCATGTCTATTAAGTATGGATAAGAAACTTGTGTTAAAGTATGATACTGCATCTTCAAGAGGAAGTGTTTTTAAGGGATTCCAGTTGCATTTACTAAGTTCCATTTGAAATGAATCTATGTTAAACTGTTTTGTGGAGCGTATTTTTCTAGTATTAGGGAGGTTAGTAAAGTCAGTCTTTTCTCTTTCTATATAAGTCAAGGAATGGTCACTGACATCATCTGGCAGGGTTCCTACTTTGTATGTGTGTTTGGTATTATTTATCAATATCCAGTCTAGAATACTTTCTTTATTATTAGGCTTATTGATTCTTGTAGTTGAGGTAATGGTTTGGGTAAAGCCTTGGAGGTTTATATGGGAAGTTGGATTCTTGGTATTTATGCAGTTCCAGTCTATATTAAAGTCACCTAGAATTATTGTTTCTTGGGGGAGAGTTGTAGATACCCAGCTAAGAAAGGCTTCTAAAATGGGTATGTTATTACCTGGGGGTAGGTATATACAGATAATGTTATGGGATTTCTTGGTGTTCAAGTGAAGTTTGATTATGATGGCTTCTACTTTGCTATCCTAGGTTGGGTCTATTGTTAGGGTGGAGATATTTAGTTGATTGTTAAAAAGAATTGCTACTCCGCCACCTTTACGCTTAGTACGGTCATGTCTAACAATATTATAGCCTTGGGGTATAATTTCTGTATCTTTAGTGTCAGGCTTAAGCCAGGTTTCAGAGAGGCAAATAATGTCAAAGGAATGGATATCAAGGAGAGCATGAAGGTGAGGTACTTTATTGTTGATGCTTTGAATGTTTAGATGTCCTATTAGGAGAGTATTGTTAAGTTTAGTTTTAGGAGTAAGAGGTGAAGGGTTGATAGGGCCAGGGTTAGGGTGTATGTCTCCATCCTGTAAGGTGTGGTTCTTTGGTTTGGTTATTACAATGTTGTTAAAGTAGGGTCTTAGTTTCAGTTTTCTATCTGAGGAGAGGCCATGCTTAATGTGTATGAGTCTGTGGAATTTAGGTAGAATGTAGTTGGGGGTAGAGGTACTGTTGGAATATGACATAAAAGATACGTACAAACAAGGTAGAGTTTGCTTATGTGAGAGGGTAGGCTGGCCATAGAGAGGGGTTTCAAAGAATGTCAGAAGGTAGAGTGAGAATAGTGTAGGTAAGAGTAATACAGAAAGTATGAACATAGTTAGGAAATAGGGAGCCATTGTTAAAGAGGAGATAAAAGTAGATAAAATGAAAAGATTATGTTAGAGGAATGTAGAAAACTAAAGAGATTCTGTTTGGGAAAGGTATAACGAGATGGAAAAGGTAGATGGGAAGAGAATGGTCAAGAGGAATTATAAGTGAGAGAGGTAGGAAATAAGGAGGTTAGGGCTAGCAATGGTAAAAAGGTTAGAATGGTGAGGTAAGATGTGTAGTTAATAGAGAGTATTAGAGGTAGGATAAGTAAAGGGTAAAGGTAAGAGGGATTATACAGAGAATAGGGGTAATTAAAGGTGGAGGAGGAGATAAGGGTGTGGTTAAGAAAGAGGTTGTGTTTAATCATGGTACCAGTTTGACTGAACTAATGAGTTTCAGTAGGCATTTTTTATGGAATTTGGAAGACAGAGGGTCAAATGAAGACAGAGTTATCTGTGGAAATAAAATGGTCTTAGTGTAATTAGTATTTAGGAGTAGCCCTCAGAACTCAAGCCAATGAGAATTTTGGTGAGAATGAGTTGAAGACTAGAAGTGACCTTGGACATAGATTTTCCAGAGCATAAATTATTTTCAGGTTCCATATCATTAATGGAGCTTTTAAAGGAGTGGACCTAAAAACAAATTTCTACGGCACAAAATGTTGACTGACTCTAGAAAAGAAACAGGATCCTTCCAGTAGACTGATAGGATGTGTTCAGCCATGTTTCTTGTGAACCAGCTAACAGATTGTGCAGAGAGGTCACAAAGATGGAGACAAGGCATGTGAATGTGGTGGCCAACAACAATGAAGACACTGGATAGAGCTACAAATATGGATTTCACCACTGTTGAGGCCTATACTCATATAGTCACTGATATCAAGAAATGATGCTTCGGTGTCATGGCCGGAGTAGAATTCATATTGTCATATCATAAATGATGGTATTGGGAGTAAGGTGGCAAAAGATTTGCTAGTATACACACTGCATGAGTATTTCAGAGAGGGAAGTGAAAGACTATGTGGTTAAAAATTGGATAGATTTGTGGTTGCTCATTTTATGAAGAAAAACATAGTGAAGGACTTAAAGTATCCAAGGTAACATTAGGAAAAATGTTACAGTCAGTCTCAACCACTAGTCCATGCACTACTTACGCTTTATGAATATGACTCTTAAGATGGAAAACAATGTAAATAATCTGGGAATTATGCATGCATTCACACATTACTAAACTGTTAGCCTTGATGACATGAGCAGTGGCAGCAAATTAAGAAGTGTTGACCATACATCTATATCCATATCAGTAATTTCCAGCTCTTCATGCAGCATACCCCTGCATTCCCAGGCAAGCTGAGAGGTATAATCCCTCCTGGGTATCCTGGGTTTACCCCTGAGACTTCTCCCAAGTGGACTGTGGAGAATTCACTTCCTACGGCTCCATCCAGAAAATATCCTTATTAGATGTCCAAGTGATTTCAACTAACTCATCCCAACATGAAGGAGGAGTAGATGTACATTCAGATCTTCTTGGTTTGCTTTGTTCCACATACTACTGTGTCCAATGATCATTTTCCCTGCAAAGAAACACTGTATCTGTTACTTCTATCCAGAATGCAACCCTTAGTCAGTATCCAAAGTTCATAACCCTCTACAGGTGAGAATGGGTACACAGACTGACCTGCACTGAGAGTTTCTTCCTATGACCCTATTGGGTTTAGTTTCAGTACCACAGCCTGGTACAACATCTGCAATTCTGCTTTAGCTGCACCCATCTGATGGTCACTCTCCTGATCCAAAATCTTCAGTTGTGAACAAGCCTTCAAGATGCTTAAAATAAAAAAACTCAGGCAGTTGGCACTTCCTTGTCTGCTGAGAACAAGCCATTTTTTTCTAAGTGGGAACACAACATCAGATTTGGAGGTGGTGATTTTCATCCCAAATGCTTGCATTTATCTGCTCAAGGTCCATTTGTTCAAGTTGAGTTTGAGTAAGGATGTTAAACTGTGCATCTTCTTTTTTCATGTTTGCTCACTACTATTTTTTGGTATTTAGTGCCTTCCACCAATCAGCCCTCTGCCAAACTATTGTCTCATTCTTTCTAGATGAGAGTTGCTCCCAGCCCCTTCATTCCCATGGAGTGATAGTCGTTTATTTATTTATATATTTGTTTGTTTGTTTTTGTTGACCAGGAAAATCCACTGGGCTGAAATGAGCTCATTTTCAGTGGAGGCCTGGAGAGAAAAGCTCCATAAACAATATATACTGGAATAGGAATTTCTTGAACAAGTATTTACAAAGAGTAGCAAGCACCATAACATTTATTAAACAAGTATATACAAGCATTAGTTTGTTAAACACGTACTTACAAATAATAGCAAGCTACTTAAACAAATAGAGGGTAATAGATATGTGTTATACAAGTATTTACAAGGAGTAGAAGTTTTCTGAGAATAACAAACAGGTAACTCACATTGTACAATTGTATGGCTAGAAGTTATGAAAGGAACTTTGCTCTTGGCAGGTATCCAGTATAAGAAAAGATGGACTGAAGAAACAGATAAGCTATACAATTATATAGTTATTTCATAACTATTAGACAGATAGATTGTGTGATTAACTTATACAGTATTCTTGGATCATGTGGGGAAGAACTGCAAAAATTATTGTTACGCACCTTCTATATCCTTCTGCTCTACATTGTATTTCAGGGGTGGAGCTTAAGATGGGAGATTAATGATGAACATAGGTATAGTATGGGGTATATCAGGAAAATCAGGTTATGGAGAATTTGGAAAAGGTGCATGGGCAGAGCCAATGAGATGAGAGATATTGATGTAAAGACTTTTTGAATAAGGGGGCACTATTTATGTTCTGGAGAGGAGGTGGAAGAGCATTCCAGAGTTTAGATATAGTAAAAGAGTAGAGGTACTGAACTTTTCATAGGAGTCAGTCTGTATACTTGGATTAGAGACTGATTTTCATATCTAAGGTATCTGGTTGATAAGGAGTCAAAAGGGAGGCAATGGCTGGGCATTCGAGAGGTTTATAAATAAATTTGTGTGCAGTAGGCAGATGTATGTATGTGAGATGTTGTGGGAGTTCAAGCCAGTTCAGGGATCATAATGAACAACAGTGATGGGAAGTATATTTTGCACTAGTCACAAACGTAACTTGATTTTTGTTGTAGCAGGTGTCTAACTTGGCTTTTTAGGCAGGACTGAATATTCTGTTGGGAATGAGGGCACCATAGAGAGAGTGTGGGGAGGAGAAATGTATGGGCAATTGTTTTTCAGTGAAACTGAGTTTAGTAGGGTTTGTGCCTGTACAGGGTGCCAATATTTTGCTGAGTTTTTAATGCTGTTGTGAATGTGTAGGTCCAAATGTTAAATTATCATCAATAGTGACACCCCAGTAGTTTGCAGTATGTGGGACTATCTCTATGGCTGTTATTGTTTTATTTAGAAGAGACAAATGATAATTCTGATTTATTTAACCTTTTTTTGTTTGGTTGTAAGAAGGCAAGGCGTTTGTTTTACTGGGGTTACAGTCAAAGTGATTATTGATTATCCAGATTTCAGGGAAATGGAAAGCATTTTGGGTCATAGACATGAGTTCCATTTCTAACATGCTGGAATCAGATAATTGTAGAATCATCTGCATATTGTACTAAAGATGCATGTTTGAGAGCAAGGAAGTGAAAAGTCATGCATGAAGATGTTGGAAGAAAAGAGGTCCTAAGATGACCCCTGGGGAACTCCAGTGAGTGAGAAACTTTGAGCTACACACCGTAGCCATTTAGTGGCTTGCTGTCTGTTAGTAAGGTAGTTGGTAAACCTGGATAAATAATTTAAGCGGGATATACCAAGATGACATTTAGAGAGGCGGAGTGAGAGATGGTGGGCCTTAGAGAGATTGAGAAAAATTGCAGAGACAAGTTTACGATCATTGTGATTGTGGTTTACTGTGTTCAGGAATGATAGGAAAGTACGTGGTAGAAAGGAGTTGATTTTACAGAAGACAGTTCGCTAGTTGGGTTTGAATGCATTTTTCATTATTTTGTGAGATGGAGATTAAATAGCTATGCGGTGAAAATTAGAGATTTCTGTATTGTTGCCTCCTTTGTATAGGGGAATGATGTAGGCTTTTTTCCAGATGGAGGGTATGTAGGACTCATGGATAGATCTGTTTATGAGAATACTAATGGGGTAGCTGATGGATCTGGCTGAAAGTTGTAAGTGTTCTAGGGGTAGATTGTCTGGGGCAGTATTACTGGGTTTTAAGTTTTAGCAGGAGGTTGGTTATAGTGGAGGTAGGAATAGGAGAGACAGAGAAAGGATGTAGTGAAGAGTTTCTTGGGGAATGCTGAGTTGTTATTGGACTATGCTTTTGGCAACTCTGAGGAAAGGTGGCAGCAGTTTG
>NC_056744.1:1689042589-1689072002 GCF_019279795.1 Protopterus annectens | reverse complement strand
TTCTATAGTGCCCAGAGAAATAGTCTTCTGATCAGGAATCAGAATGGAGTTTAGGTGACAGAGTGAAACATATGCTTTTAACTCTGCTTATATGCATTTTGTAATCTAGCCTGCTTTACAGGTTTTACTGGTACATTGTTTTAATTATTATCACCTTGAATATAAAACTCAAGAGATTAAAGAATATATTAAAACTAGTGCAGAAAAGTGTCACCTTACAAATCAGACAACTATATTCATGTACAATGCTGTTCCACTACTGATGGGAAAAAGAGGGGAATGAAATCAGGGATACAGACCTGCAAGTAAGGGGTTAAAATGTGGCTTTCTAAAAATGTATTTTTTTTTAACAAGACGAAGTCCCCACATGGTTAGGTCCCATGTTTGCACACCAGTTTCAGAGAGCAGAACTGCATGCAACTACTTAAAAAGAAAAAAGTACAGTTTTGTACCTACCATAAATGTAGATGTTCGAGTGTACACCCTGCTGCAGTCATCACACTTGGGTTATCCTGTCGTCAGGCGGTCCCGCAGTCGGACGGAATTCCAAAGTCTTGGTCCGGCGTCAGTTGCTGTCGCTTCTTCCCTGACGTCAGTGCGCCAGGAGTATATATATTGCATCCGACGCCATTCTTGCCCCAGATGTCAGGTGCCCCCAAAAAGGTGGTCAGTTATTAGTACCAAATTAAGCAATTTTGCACAAACACAAAATCCCTCCAGCTATAAGCAAAAAAGGTATTGTAGAGATTTAGCCAGTTAGGTCAGAGGGGATGGAGGGAGGGTAACCTGGATTGCAGCAGGGTGTACAGTCGAACATCTACATTTATGGTAGGTACAAAACTGTACTATGTTCATCGTGTTACCCTGCTACAGTCATCACACTTGGGTAGAATCCCAAAGCTAAGGATGGGTGGAGGAGTCATAGAGGGTTAGAGGAGGCTAGAAGGCCCTGCAGAACTGCAGTGGCGAAGCCAGCTCTAGTCTTAGAGTAAAGTGGTAAGTGATAGTGTTTGGTAAAGGTGTGTACTGAACTCCAAGTTGCAGCTTCCAAAATTTCTTTGGTTGGAACCCCACTGAGGAAGGCTGTAGATGTAGCTGTTGCCCTGGTAGAGTGGGGCCTAATGGTAGCAGGAACTGGTTTTCCATGATGGGTATAGCAAAAATGAATGCAATGTCCTATCCATTTGGAAATGGTTTGATATAGCCTTCCCTTGTGAAGTTGTAGCATAGGATACTAAGAGCTGGTCAGATTTTCTGAAAACCTTAGTTTTATCCAAGTAGTAACGAAGTTGACTGTGAATGTCCAAGGAATGCAGTTGTCTTTCTCCTTTGTTCTGTGGATTTGGGAAGAAGGTGGGTAAGTGGATGGTTTGATTTAAAACCACACTGGAAACCACCTTAGGCATGAAGGAAGGATTAGCTCATAGAGAAACTCTGTCTTGATTGAAAATGAAGAAAGGTTCCACTGCCATTAGTGCCTGAGACTATTCTAGCTGAAGTTATTGCTAGCAGCAGGGCAGTCTTCCATGATAGAAACTGTAGATCTGCAGAGAAAGGTGGTTCAAAGGGAGGTAGCGTAAGTTTTTCCAGAACAAAATTGAGGTCCCATGTTGGTGTAGGTGCGCTCCTGGGGGGCCTAAAGTTTTTTGCCCCTCTGAGGAACTTCCTTAGAAGTGGATGTGTAAATAAGGGTGGAGCCGTGTTGCAGTGGGCTGAAATAGCTGATGCATGGATTTTAATGGAAGAAAAAGAAAGTCCGTTGTGCAACATCTCAGTTAAATACTGTAGAATCTGAGGCACGTGAGGCTGAAGTGTGTCTTGGCCTTTAGCTTGGTTCCAGGCGCAAAACCTTTTCCATTTGTCCGAGTAGGCCTTCCTGGTGCTGGGCCTCCTAGCTTCCAGAATAACATCCATAACTGCTTGGGAGAGAGGAGCTGGCTGGATGCTTAGGTGATTTGCCATGCAGCCAGATTTAAGGTTTTGAGCTGGCTATGAAGAATCTGGTTGTTTTGCTGTGTGAGCAAATGGGCAATTTGTGGTAAAATCCAAGGTGGGCCCTGGGCCATATTCCTCAATAGTGGGTACCAGTGCTGGCGTGGCCAGTCTGGGGCTTTGAGCATCAGGCATGGTCTCTACTTTCTGACTTTCAGAAGCACCTTTGTGAGGAAAGGCAATGGAGGGAAGGCATATACTGTCAGGTTTTTCCAACTGAATGAGAGTGCGTCCACTTTCCAAGCTTGGTGGTGAAGTGTCCTTGTGCAAAATTTTGTTAGCTGATAGTTTTGAGTACTGGCAAACAGGTCTATGTCTGGAAGGCCCAATTTTTTGAGTTATCATTGCAAATACTTGTGGATCCGTTTCTACTCCTGGGGATCCATGATGTTTCTGCTGAGGTCGTCTGCCAATGTGTTCTTTTTTCCTGGCAGGAATTGAGCTTGTAACTGAACTTGGTAAGCCAGAGCTGTGTTCCACAAGGTCATTGCTTGCCTGCATAGAGGGTAGGAGTGTGTACCCCCTTGTTTGTTTATGTACCACATTACTGTGGTGTTGTACATCCTTATTGTAAGTTGTCCTGGATGTAATGGATTCTTGAAGGCTGTCAGAGCATTCTGTACAGCTAGCATCTCTTTTTGATTGATGTGCAGATTCCTTTGATCTGCAGTCCATATGTCTTGAAAGCACTGTCCTGCCATGTGTGCCCCCCAGGCATAGTCCGATGCATCTGTTGTCATAGTTTGCCTGGCTGGGGGCAAGGTGAAAGGCTGACCCTTGTTGAGGTGACATGCCTGTGACCACCATAGAAACTCCTGTTGTAGGCAGGGAATAAGAGATATCATTGTGTCCAAGCTGTGGCTGTGTTGAGACCATACGCTTTTTAGGTACCACTGTAATTTCCTCATATGCAGCTTTGCAAATGGTATTAGTAGTATGCAAGATGCCATGAAGCCCAAGGCCTGCAGAATTTTTCTTGCAGGTAGTTGGGTCTTTGTTGCCATTGTTTTGAAATACTGAGTCAGTTGTAGTCGTTTGTCTGGCATCAGATAAGCCTTCTGGGCTATTGTATTCAAGCTGGCACACAGGAATGTCATATTTTGTGAGGGTACTAGTTTTGATTTCTTTTCATTTACTGTGTACCCCAGGCAACTTAGAAGATGTTTTACAAAAGCCAGAAGAGAATGTCCTTGCTTTCTGCTTGGATGAGGCAGTCGTCCAGGTCTGGGTATATTTGAATTCCTCTTTGTCTGCAGTATGCAATTACTGGTGCCAGGCATTTTGTGAAGACCCTGGGCACAGTAGATAAGCCAAAGAGCAGTGCAGAGAATTGGTAATGGGTTGAACCTGCAATGAAATGGAGGTATCTTCTGCAACTTTGTCTGATAGGGACATGCAGGTATGCCTCCTTGAGGTCCAACGTTACAAGCCATGCTTTCTTGCCCAACATGGGAAGAAGCTGCTGTAGTGTTAGCATCTTGAATTTGGGTACTTGTAAGAAGGTGTTTAGAACTGAAAGGTCCAGAATTGGTCTCCAGGCATTGTCCTTTCTGGGAACTAGAAAGAGTTTTGAGTAAAATCCTTGGCCTTGCTCTCGTGTAGGTACCAGCTGAATGGCTCTCATGTCCATGAGAGCTGTAATTTGTTTTTGTGCCTCTGCCCATTGATTTTGTGGCAGGTTTGGCATTCTTCTTTTCACTGGCAAGGTGTGAAAATGAAATCAGTATCCTCGTGAAATTATGTCTAGGACCCATTTGTCCTTTGTGACAATGTGCCAGTTTTCTGAAAAAAGTGCGAGTTTTCCTCCCAATGGGGCTGCCAAGAGAGTGTTGTTTGGCCAGATGAGGTGCAAGTCATTGAGTTTGCCTTCTGGTAGTTTGGGACCTGTCTTCTCCTCCCTTCTGTGTTGCAGTGCCCCATTGTCGAGGTTTGTTATTGGGCTTGTGGTTGTCCTCTGCCTCTTGGACGTCTGTATTTACCCCTCTGTGGTCTGTCAGTAGCTGGAAAGGACCAATTTTTTGTTGGCCAATTTCTGCTGAAGCGAGGGGGCGCTCTACAGGAAGCCTCCAACGAATCAAACCCACATTGTAAAGTATGTTTGCCCACCTGTTCAGTTGCATGCAACAGATCCTGCATTTCTTTCAATTTAGACTGTTGAGGGAATGTGCTCATTTTCTGTTTTAACTGAGACATTAGAAATTGCTGATATTTTAGCATGTGAAATTGGCAATTTACTGCCCTCATAGTTAGAGTGGCTGAAGTGTAAACCTTTTTCCCCCCACCTGTCTAGTGCTCTGGAGTCCCTTTCAGAGGGTACAGGATTTTTTGCCACAGAAGCCTTAGCCCCTTTGGGACCCTGGGAAATAGTCTCTGGATCAGCAACAGGGCTTTTATAAAGGAATTTGTGGGAATCAGGCACTCTATAGTATCTGTCAGGTTTGGCTGGAGCAGGAGGTAGAGAATCTGGGTTCAAACTGGATTCTAAGTAAACATCATCCACAATGTCTAAAACTGGGGGGGATGGCAAGTGGTATGTGCTGGAAAAGTAAAAGAAACTCTCTGAGCCTTTTCTTTGAGTCAGAGTAGTCCTGACCTTCCCAGTGAAAATGTTCCCTCATAGTGTGTAAAGTTTCCCCAAAGGAGTAATCTTCAGGAGGAGAAGCTGAGGGAATGGAATCCTCAGCATCAGAATCTTCATAAGGGGAAAAGGAGTAATCTTGGTCCTCAGAAGAGCCTGAGGAAATAAGACACTTGATCAGAGGAGGCATAATCTTCCTCTTGTCTAGACCTTTTGTCGGGTGGGGGTTGGGAACCCCTGATTAAAGAGATCAAATCTTCAGCCATTTTGAGCATCTGTTTTTTAGGCATGGGGCCTTGAACTGGAGACTGAAGTGCAGTATTTTTAGGTTTAATAGGAGTCTTAAGCTTAGGATATGTTTTTATGGTGAGCGTCGTCGGTCTGAAAACACCTTCAGAAACCGAAGGTGTTTCTGCAGCACCGACATCTCTTTCTGCAGTTTCATCGGTAGGGGCTAAACAAAATGGCTGTGTCGGCCTAGCACTCTCCGCCAAAAGCTCCGAAGTGGTCTCAGGTTCCAGATCTGTAGTAGTCAGGGGCTGCGTCGGAGCCTCACTGAAGACCGGTGAACCGGAGACCGGTCCAGCCGAGGCCTCGGAGTCTGGCTTGGGTCTCGGCTGCCTGTCCTTATCCTTGCGTTTTTTCTGCAAGCTGGTAGTCGGTTGCTCCGACGGCATTGTGTAGTTAAATTTTCTACCGAAGTAGTGTCGTGCAAAATCAAAGCATCATTTTATAGTACGCTTATTAAACCTAGCACAAAAATGACAACTAGTGACGTCGTGGTCTGGGCCTAGGCAAGGTATGCGGTAAGAATGAAAATCCTTATGAGGTATTTGCTTCCCACAAGAAATACAATTGTTAACTTTTTCTGACATCGGTCTGAGGCAAGAAAAGTTTCCCCAACAGGGTACTTAGCTTTAGTGAAGACTTCGGATCTGAAATTCGACTTCGAAAATCTCAGGTGTCAGCCGACCGGCACTTGCGAACTGCTTCTGCTTCGGGCACCGTGCAGCAAGAAAGACTGAAGAAAATGGCGTTGGATGCAATATATATACCCCTGGCACACTGACATCAGGGATGAAGTGACAGCAACTGATGCCGGACCAAGACTTTGGAATTCCGGCCGACTGTGGGACCACCTGACTACAGGATAACCCAAGTGTGATGACTACAGCAAGGTAACACGATGAACATCTGAGAAAATTCACACAGTTTATCCTTCTCCTGATTATGTGAAAGAAAAATGGGACAATGTTTTTTTTTCCCCTGCATAAGAAAACCTTGACGTATGGAAGAACATACAAGTAAAAGGGATCACATAACTTAGACAGAAAAATGCTAAAAGAACACTGAACTTTTCACCCATGGAGGACAGATACTTAATTTCTAGTGATGAATACTTAGGATCTTATTTCTTTTATTAAGTCACAAAGCGACACTGTGGCAAAAAACACAAAAAGCAGCTGAGGAATCAAAGAAACCCAGTTGTACTTTTGTACCTCGTTTAAAAATGTACCTTTGAACCAGATAATAAAGAGCCAATAATCCACTGGGTAAGGAACCAAAGTTTTATTCACATCAAGTAAAAAGCTGTTAAGCGCTTTCGTCCTGAACCACAGAACTTCATCAAACAAATAACACCAATTACAATACATCTAATATACCATAATTAATAAAACGATTCAAGTTACACCCCCTTAAAGGAATAGTCATATAGGTATAGAAACACTTGTAAAACTGTAATGTAAGAAGTATCAGCATTTAACCTAATAGCAGCAACCAAAGGGATGTATATCAAATGCATTCATGCATATACGCACAATTTAAAAACCTAAGATAATAGAATATTATTATTACAATAAAATAATAAAAAGTAGCATCCATCCGGATAAACAGAAGAAAGCCATCAAATCAAATCAAATCAAATGCAAACAGGACAAATTCAACTCGAGAGACTTGCTTGGCTACAAACATCTGCATGAGAAGCTGGAGCTAAGTGAAACTTGCATTTTAATACTCTGTTAAGTACAAACTTGCAGATTTAAAAGTACTGTAGTTTCATTTTTTTCTGTTGTGTGTGTTTTATAGTGTGGTCTGTCTCTCTCTGCAGTTAGAGTTGCCCACCCACCCTCCCTGTTCTTGTGTTTGTGTTAGTGGCTCTGGAATTGCCCGCCCCTCCTGTAAGCCTGTAGTAGAACACTCCTCCTGGGTCCATCTCATTTGCTCACTTAGCCAAGTACAATGAGATCATATTCTGAGTCTAATGTTCACTCTACTTAATACAGAGAGTAGATTTGAGAAGGCCAAAAAAAAAAACGTTTGTGCTTTTACTGTATTTGTCTTTCCTCCTACTTTCTTTTGCTTTTCTTAAAAGTACTCACTTTTATTTATTCTGCTGCATTTATTACTGCTCGGTAGTAGCCTGATTAAACTGTAACTGTTATTCTAAGTCTTTTGGTTTAAGCACTTGGGCTTCATACCTGTTGTTTTACATTAAGAAGGTTTGTGGCCTGCACTGTTGTAGCAGGACAGGTAGCTTACATCCTTCTAAGCTGGGAATTGCTGACTGAAGGCCCAGTGTTTGCTATTCTGAAAGTGTATTAGTTCTGGCTTAAGCACTTGGGCTTCAGGCCAGTTATTCTACATTGAGAATGTTTGTGGTCTGTACTCTTGCGGGAGGAGAGGCTGGATTCTGCCCTTCTGAGCTGGGAATATTTGGTCACAGGCTTATTGTGCCTGCTTATTTGAATTGTTTCTTTCTGAAATTGGTGCAGCTTGTTGCTGTAGCATAGACCAGATTCAGGCCTGCTGAATCTAGCTTTGTTTGTATAACTTGAGCACTGATCCAGGCCATCTTTTTTGGAGAAGGTTCCCCTGCACCCTAGTAAGCAGGGGTGTGCAGTTAAAATTTATCTGATTGAAGACTGCTGGAACAGGACTCAGTTTTGAGCCTTCTTCTGCTTAACTGGATTTGTTTGTCTCTTTCGGCTTTTCCCGGTTAGGGGTCGCCACAGCGGAACTCCGGTAATGATTGGCAGTAGATTTTTACGTATTGGCTTGCCGGGCCTAATGCACAACCTTCAACGAAAGAACACCCATTCAGGCATGTTGCTACACAGAAGACGCTCTAACTGAGAATCGAACGAGCAACGTCTAACTGTGAGGCTTTCTGGTTAATTGGGTAACTTGTTTAAATCAGTTTGTTTGTTTTCTATTGTACTTTATTCATTTGCTTTTACTGTATTTGTGTTTCTTCCTACTTTATTACTAGGGGCATTGACTACAACTCTGATCTGCGATATATAACAGTAAGTATCCTTTTCTGTGCATTTAAAGTGCTTTTTGAGTGTATCTGCTTTATTTTCTAAAAAAAAGAAAAACACTAATACAGGCGAGAGATGCAATTATATGGCCAAACTGGAGGCTAAGCTCTCTCAACCCAAGACTGGATCAGACAGTCAAGAGGAGAAGGGAAATACTTGCATCATGTCACCAGTCTCACATAAACCCATTAAAGCAGCACTGGAAAAAACACACATAAATACAAGAAAACATACTCAAAGGCTCTAAATAAAAATCTGCAAAACCAACAGAGACCTCCAAAGCAAACATCCAAGCAACCTCCACCTCCCAACACAAACCATGAAACACATACTTCACAAAACCAGTGTGCCATGCAATCACAGCAGTTAAGGCAAAATAACATACCCAACATACTAGTAATAGGTGACTCTATAGTCAGGCACACTGACGTCCCACTCACTAAACTGAATAAGGAGAAGATTACTGTTAGCTGCCTGTCGGGCGCCAGAATCCGCCACATAACACAAGCACCCAGGTCACTACAGAACAAGTACAAATATGACTCTGTCATTGTCCACGTTGGTGTGAATGACCTGAGCCGTACCTCACTGGACTACATGAAAAGAGACATGGAAGAGCTCTCTGATCACACAGCCAAGGCCGGTATGACCCTGACCCTGAGTAGCATCCTGCCCTCACCAAGAATGATACCACGGTATAATGAAAAAATTCTCAATTTCAACAATTGGCTAAGTTTCTGGTGTCATTCAAAGGGGATCCAGTGTCTGTCCGCCTGGGACGACATGCTCGACAAGCCACGCTGCTTCACTAGAGACGGCTTGCACCTGTCACCCTTAGGCTTTCGAATACTGGTCAAGGCTCTTGCCACCCCCATAGTGCCTTTTTTAGGCAAGGCTCAAAAGGCAAACCCACCGCTGTAAATAGCACAAGTAACAAAAAACTGAGGGTAATGCTACTCAATGCCAGAAGTCTGGCCCTCAAAATGCATGCACTAGAGGCACTCCTCAGTATGGAGAAAATCGATATATGTGCAATAACAGAAACCTGGTTTAAGGCTCCAGAGAGCACCCCAGCACTACCAGGCTACAACTCATACCATACATTTTGGCCACAAAACCCAAACCGAAATACAAAAGGCGGGGGCGTATCCATATTCATCAAGGATACCCACACCTCCAGGTTAGTAGATGCTTCAGAGATCATCCACGTGCAACTAACAATGGGCAAAACTGCAATTCAAATTGTAACTTGCTACAGATCACCCACCATGTCCCAGGACCCCCATTCCACATTTCTGGAAACATAAAGGTCCTACCAAACACCCTAATATTGGGTGATTTCAATTACCCAAACATTAACTGGGAGAACTACTCAAGTACTAACTCCCTTGCCCAACATTTCCTAGAATTTATAAACTCAAATGCCCTGGTTCAACTGGTCAACACACCTACCAGAGGTGACAACATATTGGACCTGATGATCACCAACGTGGTGACCGGTGTTCCACACCGGAGGTCAACCCCTCGCTGGTTAGATGTGACCTTAAACAAATCACATTCCACCCCCACCCCCGGACAAAAAAAACACTGTGAAAAACTTTTCAAAAGCAAACTTCACGTTACTTAAGACCGAGGTGGAAAGTTTTAAAGCCCCCATGTTGAAGGATAACACTGTCCAAGCTGCAAAATCCTTCACTAATGCATTCTACGGGCACCTACAAGAATGCATGGATCATGCCATCCCAAGCAAAACCAAGACTCACTCCTCCAAGAAAAGGAAACCAGTCTGGTGGACTCCTGCCATAAACAAGCTACACAATAAAAGGAGGAAACTAGTACAGAAAAGAGAAAAATCCCAAGAAGAGAAGACATCCCTGATCAGTATCAGCAAGAAACTTCGATCCCTCATAAAATCATCCAAGGGGAGCTTTGAAAGAAAAATTCCCAAGGACTCCAAAGATAACCACGAGGCATTCTTTAGCTATGTCAAGAATCTAAGTGGCAATGCTCAGATCTGCTCGGAGTTCGTGCAGAATGGCATAAAATACACTGAACCGACCAATATCCTGGCAGACAAGTTCAGTGCAAAGTTCACCCCCCTCTCACCCCCTAGAGGGCCCATAACCATACCAGAAGAATGTAGAGTCCCTGAAATCACAGACACTCAGGTTAAAACAGCCCTCTCCAAAGCCAAAAACACAGCATCAATGGGACTGGACGGTGTCCCAGGCTGCGTCCTACACGAGCTCAAAGATGAACTAAACCCTCACCTAAACACACTGTTCAAACTCGGCCTCTCTCCACAGGCTATGTACCCATAGAGTGGCGCACAGCAGCGGTTATTCCGCTCCACAAAGGTGGAGCCACAACAGACCCCTGGAACTATCGCCCTATAAGCCTGACTAGCTTGGTCTGCAAGGCTATGGAGCGCATCATCATCGAACTCATTAACAGAGACATTGGGAACCTCCAAACACTGGACCCTACCCAGTTCGGCTTTGTTAAGGGCTGATCATGCCTCCTGAACCTGGCGGACTTCTTTGAGACAGTTACCAAGGCTACAGATGAGGGAAAAGTGGTACACACAGCCTACCTAGACCTCGCAAAGGCCTTCAACACCATTCCCCATTCTGGTATTATAGACAAGCTCACCAGCCTGAACATAAATCCCTACATCACAAGATGGGTTGCCAACTGGCTCATGGACAGAACCCACATGGTTAGAGTTGCAGGAGCTAGGTCCGATTCTAAATCGGTTACAAGTGGAGTTCCCCAGGGCTCAGTCCTAGGACCATTCCTGTTCGGCATATACTTCTCAGAGGTACAGGCAAGCACAGGAGGACTATGGCTGACCAAGTTTGCAGATGACTGCAAACTAGGGGCTATAATTGACTCTCCAGCTGACACAGACATTCTCCAAAAGTGTCTCACTGAGACAGATACCTGGTGTCAAAATCATGGCCTCAAGCTAAATGCCAAAAAGTGCATAGTCATCCCCTTTGGAAAAAACAAAATACCCACAAACTACTACATAGGTGGTAGCCCCCTAAATACAGAAGACGTGATAAGGGATCTGGGGACCCAAGTAGATAGTAATCTCACATTTGATCATCACATTGCCAAAGTGGTTAGAAAATCCTTCTATGTGGCCCACCTAATCACAAAAGGGTTTGCATCCAGATCAAAATAGGTCATTCTGCCCATCTACTCATCACTCATCAGACCCAATCATAGAGTACAATGCCCCATTTGGGATGTACCTTACAAGACACCTGCAACAGCTGGAAAGACCTCAGAAGTACCTCACCAAGAGGATCACTGGCCTCAAACAGATGCCCTATGCAGCTCGACTGAAGAAATTACAGCTGTACACGGTTGCATACCGCCTACTCAGAGGTGATCTCTGCCTGACATACAAGGCCATGTCCAACCCAGAATTAATGGACATGCTCCACCTAAAGAAAAACCTTATCCTCATGAGCCACATGCTCTAGGAATCTCAACCTCACCACAACAATAAATAGGGCGTGCTGGAGGGATAGATTCCTGTCCCAGAGACTTCCCATGCTTTGGAACAAGATCCCAATCTACATTAGGTAGAGCACCTCACTAACACTCTTCAAAAGAAATCTTGACGAGTGGATGGGAAACAGAAAGTTTATCTCCGGGATCATTTCAGTGGCCCTGATAAACAGAGGCACGGGGAACTAACCTAAGGGGGTGGCGAAAGCCAACACATTCTGGCTAGGCTTATAAATACCTTTGGGCAGATAGCCTAGTACCTACCTATGAACCTATAAAACACAGGCATGGTGAGGGGCACAGAAGATGGGGGACACCATGACTGGAGTGAGGACACAAAAGCTTGGGGACACCATGACTGTGGTGAGGAAGGTGACAATGCAAGTTCATACCCAAACATGGAGAAAGTAAGAATCTAGTCATCATCTGCAGGACTGTTATCACTGTCCCTTTACTCTGTTGTCTGCTGGAGTGCTTGACACAGCCTCCTCCTACAGACTATGAGGGAGAGCAGCCTCTCCATTCAGTGCAGGTATACACCAATGCTGCCATACATGACCCTACACACCAACCCTAGCATCTCCTGGCAGGTGATGAAATCTCCACCTCCACCAGTACTCCCTGAGGGTACCAGATCACCAGCTGCCAGAGTAGTGCCTGAGGGCACAGGTAGTGCAGGGGCATCAGACACAGTACTGCAAGGTTGTGTCTCAGATGTGCTGCCTGTCGTGTTGGAGCCAGCGAAACATGGACATGCTGACCCACTGGGATTCACGTACCTGGCTGTGTTGTGAAGTGTTTAATTATCTGTTACAGATGGATGATATGGAGACATTTTGATAAGGATTGTGTGGAGAGGAAAAAAAGATAAAATTAGTACCATCATATGTGACATACAATGCATTATCACAATACAACAAATATGCTTCCTAACAACTACAAACTATAAGTATAGATTGCTCATAGTAATTCTTGCAATGCGCATATTGCAGATTTAGTGTATTTATACAGATTACAGTTAACAGCAGGGCTTTTATGCCACTTGTATAGATTTTAATTTAAATCCAGGTAAAAAAATACACCATAAACAGTTAAAGGCAGCTTGCCAACATTAGAAACAAACCAAAGCTTCTCCACCATGTAGAGGTTTAAAAAGTACAGTTTTGTACCTACCATAAATGTAGATGTTCGAAGATCCACATTGCTGCAGTCATAACTTATGGGTAGTCCGCTGTCCTCGGTCGGCCCGAATACCAAAGTATTAGGCTGACGTCGGTCATGGGCGCTCAGATCTGACGTCAGAGCGTCAAGGTATTAAAGCGCATGACCGACATCATTTCCTCAGTCTTTTCTTGCCCCAGATGTCAGAAGGCCCTAAAAATAAAGGCCACAGCCAAAAATAGAATAACCCCCTAAAACCATGTACAAAAAACAGCTACAACCCAAATCATGCCACCACTCCAAACTACAGAGGGGAAGGAGGGAGGGTAAATTGGACTGCAGCAATGTGGATCTTCGAACATCTACATTTATGGTAGGTACAAAACTGTACTATGTTCTTCATCTCACATTTCTGCAGTCATAACTTATGGGTAGAATCCCAAAGCAGAGGTAAAGGGAGGCTGGCAAAATCATAAAGCATTGGGGGCTGCCAAAATGCCCTGTAAGATTGCAGTGGCAAATCCAGCCCTAGATTTGGAATAAAGAGGAAGATGGTAATGTTTAGAAAAGTGTGCACTGAACTCCAAGTAGCTGCTTCCAAAATATCTTTAGTAGCTACCCCCCTTTAAAAAGCAGTAGAAGTGGCAGTAGCCCTAGTGGAGTGAGGCCTGATTCCAGCTGGAATCTCCTTACCATGATGAGAATAACAAAAAGCAATACAAAGGCCAATCCACTTAGAAATAGTTTGTTTTGAAACAGGTTTCCCCTGAGAACCCAAAGCAAAAGAAACAAACAACTGCTGAGACTGTCTGAACCCTTTAGTTTTGCTCAAATAATAACGCAACTGCCTGTGAATATCCAAAGTGTGCAAAATTTTCTCCCCTTTATTTTGGGGATCTGCATAAAAAGTAGGCAAATGAATAGATTGGTTCAAGGCCACATTTGAAACCACTTTAGGCATAAAAGTAGGGTTAGTACGCAGAGATACCCTATCCTTATGAAAAATTAGGTAGGGTTCAACTGCCATTAGAGCCTGCAATTCAGACACCCTTCTAGCAGACGTAATGGCCATCAAAAAAGCAGTCTTCCAAGACAAAAACTTTAACTCAGCCGTAGCTGCAGGTTCAAAAGGAGGTAAAGTAAGTTTTTCCAACACAAAATTGAGATCCCAAGCAGGAGTAGGAGCTCTACGCGGGGGTCTTAAGTTCTTTGCCCCTCTAAGGAATTGCTTAAACAAAGGATGAGAGAATAATGGTGGGTCACAGTCATAGTGAGCAGAAATGGCTGCAGCATGAACTTTTATAGAGGAGAAAGACAAACCCTTGTCCAACAATTCTGTAAGATATTGAAGAGAAACACTCAAATCAGGCCTGGAAACATCAAAGCTCTTTGCTTTGCTCCAAATAAAAAATCTCCTCCATTTATCAGCATAAACTTTCCTTGTACTAGGCCTCCTGGCCTCCAAAATAACAATCAAAACTTGTTGAGGAAGCTGCGACCCTCCAGGTTCTAGAACAGAATATGCCAGGCTGTTAGATGCAGGGACTGAATCCTGACATTGAGGAAATGATTGCCCTCCTGAGTCAAAAAGTGTGGAATCAAAGGCAAAGGGTAAGGAGGTTCCCATACTAAACTCCTCAGCAGAGGGTACCAGTGCTGTCGAGGCCAGTCTGGAGCTATTAGAATCATGGAGGGCTTGTCTTGTCTGACCTTCAAGAGAACCTTTGGAAGAAGAGGCAGAGGCGGAAAGGCATAGACGTGAAGATTGCTCCAACTGAATGATAGAGCATCCACTTTCCAAGCTGTGTGATGAAACATCTTTGTGCAAAACTTTGGCACCTGGAAATTTAGTGGAGAAGCGAACAGATCTATGTCTGGAGTCCCCCATATCATTGCTAACTGTCTAAATACATGAGGATCCAATTTCCACTCGTGGGGATCCACTATCCGTCTGCTCAAAACATCTGCTAAGGAGTTCTGTGCTCCTGGCAGAAACCTTGCTTGAAGAGTGAGTTGCAAACTGAGAGCAGTCTCCCACAAAATCATAGCTTGCCTGCAAAGAGGGTACGAATGGGTTCTCCCTTGCTTGTTGATGTACCACATGACAGTTGTGTTGTCTGTTTGAATCAACACCTGCCCTGGGAGAAGTAAATCCTTGAAAGCCATCAATGCAAACTGGACTGCTAACATTTCCTTCAAGTTGATATGTAAATGTTGAAGTCTGGCAGGCCACGTGTCTTGCACCCATTTTCCATTGAGGTGTGCTCCCCAAGCCTTGTCCGAGGCATCCGTCGTTAAAATCTGACTCGCCTCTGGTCGGGTCACAGAGAGTCCCTTGTTTAGGTGACATTCCTGAGCCCACCACAAAAATTCCTTTTGAATGCAAGGTATTATTTGAATGACAGTGTCCAGATCTTGGCAGTGTTGTGTCCATACATTTTTGAGATACCATTGCAGCTTCCTCATATGCAGTTTGGCATTGGGAAGCACTAGAATACAAGATGCCATGAACCCCAAGGCTTGAAGGACTGTCCTTGCAGTCAGCCTGGACCGTAGAGACAACTGATGGAAGTAAAGTGTAAGATTCTTTTGCTTGTCCGGGGTCAAAAAGGCCATCTGGGAAGCTGTATTCAGTCTCACACCCAGAAAGCACATTTCCTGAGAGGGTACTAGACTGGACTTTGTTTCGTTCACAGAATACCCTAGGCACCTTAACACTGTCATAACATACTGTAGATGGTGAAGAAGCTCGTGCTTGTCTTGAGCAAGAATCAGGCAATCGTCCAAATAAGGATAAATTTGTATTCCTCTTAACCTGAAGAAGGCTATCACTGGAGCCAGAACTTTTGTGAATACCCTGGGTGCAGTAGATAAGCCAAAGGGCAATGCAGAGAACTGATAATGTAAAGTCCCAGCTCGAAAATGCAGGAATCTCCTGCAACTGAGCCTGATAGGAACATGAAGATAAGCCTCTTTGAGATCCAGAGTTACCATCCAGTGATCTTTGCCCAACAGAGGCAGAAGTTGTTGCAACGTCAACATTTTGAATTTTGGAATGTCCAGATATGTGTTGAGGATAGATAAATCCAAGATTGGCCTCCAAGTGTTTCCTTTCTTTGGTACAAGAAATAGGCGAGAGTAAAATCCGAGGCCCACTTCTGACAGAGGGACCTCCTGTATAGCCCCCATTTGAAGAAGCAAAGAAATCTGTTTGTGAGCCTCTACCCTTTGCTGAGGAGGAACGTCTGGCATGCCTTTGAAAGGAGGCAATGTGTGGAAATAAAACTTGTAGCCTCGGTCTATAATGTCCAACACCCATTTGTCCTGGGTGACTAGAAACCAATTTTGCTTGAAGAGTGCCAACTTTCCTCCCAAAGGAGCTGCCAGACAGGAAGGATCTGGCAGCTGGAAATGCAGGTCATTGGGCCTGTTTACGAAAGGACTGGCCTCTGCCCTCACCAGTAGATTGTGCTGGTGAACTCCATGGTCTAGGCCTGAAAGAACTCTGAGCTCTGCCCCTACCACGCCTAGATCTACCCCTAGACTGTGAATCAGAAGAAGGGTAAGTCCAACCCTTAGCAGGCCAGTTCCTGCTAAACTTAGGGGGCTGCACCTGCAAAAAATCTTTAACAGTCTGCATAGACTTAGCCTTGTCCTCCATTTTTTTCAAGACAGACTCCACAGGAGAACCAAACAAAACTTCAGACTGCAAAGGAGCATCTAAAATCCTAGCTTTAACATGCTCTGACAAATTCTGATCCTTAAGCCAGGCGTGCCTGCGAAGAACTGAACCAGTGGCAGCCACCCTGGAAGAAGCCTGCAAAGCATCAAAACCACACTGCAAAGCATGCTTACCCACCTGATCAGAGGCATGTACCAAATCCTGTAATTCCTTACACTCTATGCCCTCCGCCAAAGCATCCACTTTAGATTTTAACTGAGTAAGGAGAAAATTCTGGTACTTCAACATATGAAAATGGCAATTCAAAGCCCTCATTGCTAAAGTGGAAGAAGTATACACTTTCTTACCCCACCTTTCCAAAGCTCTAGCATCCTTATCCAAAGGAACTGGATTCTTCACAATAGAAGCCCTGACCCCCTTAGGTCCCTGGCTAATAGTTTCTGGGTCGGCCCTAGGGCTCTTGTACAGATATTTATGAGCCTCAGGCACTCTGTAATACCTATCTGGCTTAACTGGCGCAGGAGTCAAAGAATCTGGATTAAGGGAAGCCTCAGAGAAAACGTCTTGAACAACATCCAAAACAGGAGGTATAGCCAAGGGCCTATGCTGAGGTAAAAACAAAAATTCCCTAAGCCTCTTCCTGGAATCTGAGAAATCCTGACCTTCCCATTTGAAATGCTCCCTCATGGAATGCAGGGTTTCTGAAAAAGAAAAATCCTCTGGAGGAGAAGCAGAAGGAGTGGAATCCTCTGCGTCTGAATCAGAATAAGGAGGAAAATCCTGAATGTCTTCAGCCGAAGACTCTGAGTAATCTGAAGCCTGCTCTAAACTTTCCATTTCTGGCTCCACCCTAGGCCTCTTATCAGGAGGGGGCATAGAACCCCTGATTAAAGTAATTAAATCTTCTGCCATTTTAAGCATGTGTTTCTTAGGCACAGAACCTGCAGAACTAGGACTGACACCTGTGGTAGGCAAACCCGGCCTGCCTTTGGAAGGTACCTTAGAGACAGAAGGAGAAGGCCTAACCACCTTAGGCAAAGAAGGGAGAACAGTAACCTGAGAGGCCCCCTCAGCCTGACCTGACTCCTGAGAGGCCACATCTTGCAAAACCAATGTCTCCCCCTGAGACTCAGTGGAAACTTCGGCCGGATCAACCGAATCCACCGTAGTGTCTAAAGAACCGGCGTCTGGAACGGACGAGTCATCCTGCTTGGACTTTAAAGATTTATCTTTGCGCTTCTTCGCGGTAGCGGGTGTCGGAGGATCCGACGGCATATTGTAATTACACCACTTACCGAAGACAAGCCTAGCACAATCTAACCTACGCTTAATGGTGCACTTATTAAATCTAGCACAAAAGCGACACCCTACTACGTCGTGCTCAGGTCCCAAGCAAGGAATACAAAGAGAGTGGTAATCCCTATGCGGTATCTGTTTCCCACAAGAAATACAATTATTCACTTTTTCTGACATCCGGAAGTAACTGAGGCAAGAAAAAACAAAAATATTCCCCAACGGGGTACTTAGCCCAACTTGGTTACGGTCTGAAACTCAGAATACGAAAATTTCAGAACGCCGAACGGCACTTGCAAACGCTGCTTCTGCTTCGGACCATGCGGCAAAAAAGACTGAGGAAATGACATCGGTCATGCGCTTTAATACCTTGACGCTCTGACGTCAGATCTGAGTGCCCATGACCGACGTCAGCCTAATACTTTGGTATTCGGGCCGACCGAGGACAGCGGACTACACATAAGTTATGACTGCAGCAATGTGAGATGAAGAACATCTATTTAATACTAAAAAACTGGTGGAGCGCTCATCCAGTTACTTTAAGATGACTTCATATTTTACTACGTTTTTATTTTGCTTATACTTACTGATTTCTAGTATTAAATAGTTTTAAACCTCTCTGTGGTGGACAAGCTTTGCTTTGTTTCTGCTGTTAGACTTTAATTTATGTAATATTACTAAAGAATTCCAGTATTGATTAGCTGTTACTTGTAGTATTTGAACCCACAACCTCTGACTACAGTCTTACACTTGACTCCTAAAGTTGGTTTGTGCTACAGACTTATGCACGTATACTTGCTTTTACAGTTAGGACATGCATGCTTACTTTTACAGTTAGGACATGCATGCTTGCTTTGCTACTACTACACAGAAAACAAAAACATTTTTCTTTAACTTTTAAAGCTACGATGGTGGTGCAGCAGTTAGTGTTGTTGCCTCACAGCAAAAAGCTCTCCTGTTTGATTCTTGGCTGGTATGCCTTCTAGCCGACGTCTGCATGTCCTCCCTGTGGTCATGTGGGCTCCCTCTGGGTGCTCTGGATTCCTCCCACAATCCAAAGACATGCAGTATGTGAATCAGGCACTCTAAGTTGGCCGTAGGTGAGTGTGTGTGTAAGTGAGTGGTACAAATGAACTACTATGGCAAGGCTAGCCACCTGCAGCATAAACCTTGGCTTGAGATGAATGTCACTGCTGAAGTGACACCCTGATCCCATGTGCAAAATGGGAAAAGGGGTTGAGGATGGATTGATGGAATAATACTTCTCTTGTGCTGCACACATACCACTTGGTTTTCTCAGTCTCTCCAGATGATCAGCATGAGCCTGCCTATTTGTCATTATTTCAGGATTAGCTGCAAAAAGAAAAGAAAGAAAAAAGGAAAGACAAGCTCTGTACATGGCATTCTTGACTATATTTAGCTTTCTATGTGATATACATTCCCTTTATTAGCATACGTACACAAGTGTTGGATTTCTGTAGCTTGAATGTCATCCATCCACTGGTTGAGTGCATCCCTCTTTCACCTTTTTAGGTTGTTGAGGTGGTGCCTACACTGTTCACCAGTGTGTCGGATGCCAGTCACACTGGATACAGCCTTGGCCAGATTATTCCAAGCCTCAGACATTTATTGGATAGCAGATTACTCCCCTTGCACAAGCCTGTGGTGCTTTACCAGAAGTACAATAAATATTTTTGATTCCTGAACACCCCACCTCTGCACCCTAAATTGAGCACCTAAATCCAGACATGTCTAATCCAATAGCAATAGCAAATAATGACTGTGATGATATGTGAAGGCTGCCAGCCTAGTGAGATAGCATTTTCCTGTGATCTCCGAAGTCTTGACTAGCACTGTGTAGTACGAAGTACTGTCTTGTATTCTTTATTATTTATTATTAAATATTTTTAAATCTTTCAACTGTGGCTGTTTTATGTCAAGATAACTTAAGTTCTAGAGTACATTACATGTATATAGTGATACTGTACAAAGCCACTCCAAATAAATCTTGCTAAGTTACACTTACCATTTGGATAAAAATATTGCACAATAATAATTGGACACCCTTTGATAAGGCCCTTATTAGTAGCTATTAGTGGTTGGTGGTAAGTGATACTACCATATAGTCTGGGTAGAAGGGGCATAGCTGGAGAACCAGTGCCAGCCTTCAAAAGGAATGTCTGTGTGTTTGTATACAACTCATATCTCAAAGTGTGTGCGTCAGCTTCTTTGGCAGGGACATGAAGCACTGGTTGGACAGAGAGGGTGATGGAGGTTTTAGCTTGACCACTAGGTTGTGATCTGGACGCTATAGCTGAGCAGTGGGGAGTCTTATTGGGGATATGGAGAGAAAGGGAGAAACCAGCCCCAGACTAACTGTGATCTCTGTGTGCTCTTAAGGGAAATTGTACTTTACTGTGAGTGCATTTGTTATCCTTACCAATGTGGACAGAGAGGGTGAGGAGGCTTTAGCTTGACAACTAGGCTGTGATCTGGACCCTATAGCTGAGCAGTGGGGAGTCTTATTGGGGATATGGAGAGAAAGGGAGAAAGCAGCCCCAGACTAACTGTGATCTCTGTGTGCTCTTAAGGGAAATTGTACTTTACTGTGTGTGTATTTGCCTTACCAATGTGGACGCCCCTCACTAGTGTTAGTGGTGAGGACTGAGGCTTCTTGATTGCTGGGCCAGTGCATGGGCATCACAATGATTTCCCACTAATTTCTGTTATTGTGTTTACTGGTAGTGCACAAATCTGAGCAATGATGTCATCCATGTCTGCACAATGTTAAGTGGAGAGCAACAGTGTCAAGCAGGGAGGAATGGAATTTTTAAAACTGGAAGGTTAATCTGACACGATGTTAGTCTGAGGGGTGTCTGCTGCTGCAGTTGTTAGGTCATTTAACTTTGCTGTCATGCACTGGGGGCATGAATGCCATGACCTGACACATATTTGCTAGGCTTTATACACTGCTAAAGCTGACTTTTACAGTTTGGGATTCAAACCTGTGCAGAAAGGACAAAGCATTTTCTTCCACAGTGGTGATTTTCCATCTTTGCCACAGAAGAACTGCTTGTCAGACATAGTCATGAATCATTCATAAATACAGGTGACAGATTGAGGTGTTATCCATGTATGTGTGTGGCCTGACAAGGTCCTTGTATATATATTCATTTGTGTATGTGTCTTACTTAAGTGTAATGGCCATCAAGTCCAGATAGCAAAATTATACTTACATCTCAACCTTCAAAACACAGTAAGGGTGTCTTATACCTCTCATACGTATAATTCATATCAGCTCCACTATGTATAATTATATATAAAATGTTATAAGCAATATTTAATATAATGTGAATGGAACATGACTAAAATATCTGGAATTTTCTGTATTAGAACCCAGGGCTATGCGTATGGCAGCTCTACATTTACACTTGTTATGAAAGGAATATTGAAATAACACATATATTTTCCTGTTTATTACTATAAACTAGACTCCAAAATCCAAATATTTATGCAGTAATGCAACGCAGAAACAAACCAGATTCGGCTGGTATAGAGCACAGCTTTCCTCAGTGTAAATCAAATCCATTTCAAGTAGTCTTTTATACATGCATTTAATTGAATCAAGTCTGTGCTTGGGTAATCAAAATTGTTCATTTAATCTAGGTGGAAATAACCCCCCCCAGTTTAACAATCCATTTCTTCTCCTTTGTGTCAAGAATGAAATGCCACCCCACCTTGTTGGATTTATTCCCTTTTATAATGTCTATAACCATAAAACTAAACTTGGCAGATAAATGTTTTGTGGAATGTTTATACAGAGCACTGCTTGTTTTTTTATGCTGCGGTGGTGGTGCTGAGGTAGCGTTGTCGCCTCACAGTAAGACATCCTGTTTGATTTGCAGCTAAAGCGTCTTCTGTGTGGAGACATGCGTAAATGGGCATACCTTCGTTGAAGGTTGTGCGTCAGGGCTGGCAACTCGGTATGTAAAAATCTACTGCCAATCATTAGCGGACCAGAGTTCCGCTGTGGTGACCCCTAACCGGGAAAAGCCAAAAGATACAACAACGACATGTCACTGGTGTGTTCAGAGATTCTCAGTCTAAGTGGTTGTGAAGTTCGTCCTATGTAGAAGGAGCCACAGCTGCATGTAGCTAAATATATCAACCATTTGCTACTGCAATTGGCAAAAAAGTTGATACCATAAACTGTGCCACATTTCTTACTTGCAAATTGTTTGGACTTAAAAACCTTATTGCAGTGAGTGCAATGTCCACATGGGTAACATCCTGAGAGCACCTCACCCATTATTGCAGTTTGTACTTCTTGAGTTGGTATCCTGGAATGTGAGTGTTTGTAACGGTTGAAGTGTGAGGCTAGGTTTCTGCCCTTACGAAATGAAAAACAACATATTTCTGGTAGGACATTAGTTAGATTGTAATTACTCAGTAGAATATTCCAGTGTCTTTGTACACTGTTTATTAACAAATCAGAATTCCTACCATAAGTAGTCACTAACCTAATAGGTGATAACCTATGCTGCTCCTGTTGTTTGTATATCAAAAGGTCTTCTCTCTTAAGTGTGTTGACCCAATTACTAGCCTGCAGGACAAGTCTCATCCAATATCCCCTGTCCCTGAATCTGAGAGTCAGATCCTGTCTGTATTCCAGAAAGGTGGAATCACTGGAGCAAATAAGTCTCTTTTTAAAATATTGGGATTTGGGGATATTGTTTGTTATATTGGGCGGGCGAAAGCTGGATGAATGGAGGAGGGTGTTATATTGGGGGCACTTCCGGAAAACCTCAGTACATAGAGTGTGATCTGATTTTCTGGAAATGGAAACATCAAGAAAAGTGATGATGTTCATGTCAAAGTTAACTGTGAAGTGTAAACCCCATTTGTTTTCATTTAAATAGTCAATGAATTCAGACAAATATTACACATCTGACCTCCATACCATCCAGCAATCATCCAAATAACGCCTCCTTATGTCAATCTCTGTCAGGTACAAATTATTGTCAGCATCATAGATAAGCTGTTCTTCAATAAAGGCCATAAAAAGGTCAGCATAAATGGAGGCAAAAGATGCCCCCATAGCCGTCCCTTTAACCTGCCAATAGCATGTGTCACGATAGAAAAAGACATTATTGGTTAAGACATGCTCTGTCAGGCCGAATAAAAAGGGAGTGAATCCTGGCTGATACAATTCCGATTTATGCAACCAGTATTCAAGGGCTTCTCATTGCATTACTGAATAAATATTATTTCAGTCACACAATTTGCTGGCTTACTTTTTGGATTTTACATTATTCAAGCCATGCAATTGCCTTTCGACAGGGTGAACCCCTTTAATATAAACTAGATGGTCACAAAAGTAAAAATATATTACAATCTGTGTAATACAGCCCATGACCATCTGTATTACATCCCTACATTTACACCTGCCACCACAATAATAGTTAAAAAAAAAAAAAAACACTTCTGTAATTCCCCTACTTATTCTTAAGTTGTGTGTGTTAATCGTCCCACAATGCTACTTAGCGTGTTTGTGTGGTGCCCAACACAAGTAAAAGAATGCATCCATTTTGACATTGTTGACTGCTTCCTATCTGCAGGTATTTGATGGCTGCAGGTGTTGGGGAAGCTTGCTAGCCACCTCACAACTTCGCTTAGGGGTGCTGCACGATGGAAAGCAAATATCTCAACAATGTACCATTTTTGACCTTTACTCTGTCTATGTCCTTGTCTAGAGGCATTATGTCTGCTTCCTGTGTGGGCCAATAGTCCAGGTTTATGTTCTGCTAAGCATTGTGCAAACAAGATAAGAAAGCTAAACATGACATTCACCGTGTTTCTCCATTCTCCTTGTTTGCACTAAGCTGTGCACTACTCATACACTGGCATCGAAAAATTAGAAAAAGGGAAAATTAGGAGAAATAAAGAAAAGAAATGTATTAAATAAACACTACAAAATGTATGTTGGTATGCATGAAATATTTTTACACAATTGTGAATTTGGATTCTCACTCCAATGAATCTTCAAAACACAGCAAGGGTGGCTTAGCCCTCTTTGCCACAGAAAAAGCTTTGCAGCTGAGAATGAGAATCATTATTCATAAAACCTAACGCAACATCATCCACAAAACTAACAAAACATGTTACAGCTGTTTGTACATTTATTAATAGTCATTATTCATATAACCAAATGCAACATCATCCACAGTACTAACAAGACATGTGACAGTTGTTTGTACATTTATTAATAATCATTATTCATAAAACCTAACGCAACATCATCCACAAAACTAACAAAACATGTTACAGCTGTTTGTACATTTATTAATAATCATTATTCATATAACCAAATGCAACATCATCCACAGTACTAACAAGACATGTGACACTTGTTTGTACATTTATTAATAATCATTATTCATATAACCAAATGCAACATCATCCACAGTACTAACAAAACATGTGACACTTGTTTGTACATTTATTAATAATCATTATTCATATAACCAAATGCAACATCATCCACAGTACTAACAAAACATGTGACACTTGTTTGTACATTTATTAATAATCATTATTCATATAACCAAATGCAACATCATCCACAGTACTAACAAGACATGTGACAGTTGTTTGTACATTTATTAATAATCATTATTCATATAACCAAATGCAACATCATCCACAGTACTAACAAGACATGTGACAGTTGTTTGTACATTTATTAATAATCATTATTCATAAAACCAAACACAACATCATCCACAGTACTAACAAGACATGTGACAGTTGTTTGTACATTTATTAATAATCATTATTCATATAACCAAGTGCAACATCATCCACAGTACTAACAAAACATATAACAGCTGTTTGTACATTTATTAATAATCATTATTCATAAAACCAAACGCAACATCATCCACAGTACTAACAAGACATGTGACAGTTGTTTGTACATTTATTAATAATCATTATTCATATAACCAAATGCAACATCATCCACAGTACTAACAAAACATGTGACACTTGTTTGTACATTTATTAATAATCATTATTCATATAACCAAATGCAACATCATCCACAAAACTAACAAAACATGTGACACTTGTTTGTACATTTATTAATAATCATCATTCATATAACCAAATGCAACATCATCCACAGTACTAACAAAACATGTGACACTTGTTTATAAATTTATTAATAATCATTATTCATATAACCAAATGCATCATCCACAGTACTAACCAAACATGTGACAGTTGTTTGTACATTTATTAATAATCATTATTCATAAAACCAAACGCAACATCATCCACAGTACTAACAAAACATATAACAGCTGTTTGTACATTTATTAATAATCATTATTCATAAAACCAAACTCAACATCATCCACAGTACTAACAAAACATATAACAGCTGTTTGTACATTTATTAATAATCATTATTCATAAAACCAAACGCATCATCCACAGTACTAACAAAACATGTGACAGTTTTTTGTATATTTATTAATAATCATTATTCATATAACCAAATGCATCATCCACAGTACTAACCAAACATGTGACAGTTGTTTGTACATTTATTAATTTCAGATGCAGTACATCGAGTGGTCACACAACCATTTATGACTACTGCTTGCACAAATGTAGCTCTGTCTTATCTCCCTGTATTTGCTGCTCATTCATGTCTTGTCTGACCAGTCTGTAAGGCATTCTGTATAATTGTTCTTAAAATGTGTGAGGATATTAAATGGCAATAATATACAGTTGTCGAGAAATGAAGGGGATGTTGGATGTTACTGAAAAGAAACTGTGAAATGTGTGCTGCTTACTTACATTTAAAACCTTGGCATAATTACTTACATGCTTTGTAAGTCTAACCTGGCTAACATACCCAGTGGAGATTAGGGAGTCTGAATTGCTGTTGTGTTTTCCTTCTCCCTACCAATAATCATTCACAGTTGTAATCCATTAGCAACAAACACTAAGGAAGTACCTGCATTACATTTACAACTGCTACATGGAATCAAGTATTTTGGATTCAGAAATTCTGAGTTCACACCTCATTTGCATCTTCACCATGCTCACATCCTTGAATGTACACTATAAAAAGGGAACCATGTAGCTAGGGAACCTGAACATGAGGAGACTTGTTTATGTGGATAACACAGAAGAAAATATTACTTTGGGATTTCTTTGCACAAAAGACAACTGATCTTGATTATGTACGCTTGTTTTTTCAGCTATATACTGGATATGCTGAAATATCACCATGAAACATTTTCTACATTAAATGTAGCATTTGAGAATGCATATCTATCCATCTACTTTTCTCTGTAAACATTTCTTAAAAGTATACTGATGGCATAGGCATGTTTGTCAGGGCATTTTACTTTGATATGCACAGCCTTATTAAAATTCATCACAAGGGCTAATATTACAACTGTTTTACACTATTTTATGGTTATATACTTGACATGTAAATGTCCCACATTGTCAATGACACAGGGATGTTAGCCTTCCAGAATGATCCATGCACCTCTAGTGGAGTGCTGGCTACAGGCAGACAAGACTGGAAATTGCATAAAATGGAATGTTCAGTGGTAAATGTGTAGACATATTTCAGGGACGGTATATTTGATAGCACTTATACTAGTTCACCAATGGTTTGTTAGCAAATTGGATCATTTGCCTGTTGTTTGGGAGACAGGAAAGTCGAGTTGCATTTCGGTGTTGGCACAAACAAAATTTACTATTGTTACAATCCTTGTTTTGGCTGCAACGTTTATTTGTGTGTGATTATAATTTGTTACAACCACACAATTCCCTTATTTATATATTTGAATATTTTGGCCACTTTATGTTTTTCCAGTGGGTAATAGTGAAATGCTACCTTTTATAAGTACTATCTAAGCAGGACTTTTATTTATGTGATTCTTGTGTATTATCCTTCTTTTGCGTTTTATGGCACCCAGGCATCCCAATCCCCCTTCAGTGACCCTGAGAATGAAATAATTGTGGAAGCATTTAGGTGACATTTTGCCTTTCTGCCTAAGAGGGGATGTGGGTATATGTATGACAGAATGCACATTTGTCAGCAGATAGTGGCTAATGTGAATGCAGTAGATGGCCAGAGCAGGACATATGATCAGGTGTATCATAGGGTCACTAACATGGTTTCAGCGGCCCGGAGGAGACACCAAATGAAGATTTCCTGTCTGCTGTCAGGGATCCAGACAGCTCACTGGAAAGTGCACAACAGCATGTCATTGATGCTGATGCTGCAGTTTCATGGAGGACAAGAATGTCCCAGGAGGAGCTTGCATGTAGGGTTACCCATCTCAGTTGTTAAATATTACTCGTATAGCAAAATATTGACTTACGTTATGCTAAACATTAAATTTCTCTTGAGGGGGAATAGTTGTATAATGATGCAGTTAACAACACATTCTGGTTTATTACACATGAGCTTGGGGATGATGTGCCATGAAGTTCTTGTTAACAGTATCATTAATAGACATATAAAGGGCCAAAAGTGTTAACTCTCTGTATTTACTGTTCATTGTGATGACTGTGTCCTTACCTTTTCCTTAACTTCTTCCAGGGCCACCCATCATAGGGAGCCTGCAATCATCTGCACATGGTAAGCCAGGCATTTCTATGTCAGTACTGATGAGCAGTTCAAAGAAATATTTAGTTTGTGATGTGGGCATCAGCATTGCTGTGTCTTATTGCTGTACTGTCTAACAGTGGCACCCCTGTTCATTTGTTAGCATATATTGGACTACAGTAGTGTAGGTATTAATTTTTTGCCTGTGTTTGTTGTTTATTATTACAGGTGATCGTGGAAGTGGAAGTATGGGACTCCTACCTCCTGATGTCAGAGTATCAGCAGACTCTGAGGATGATGGTGGCCAAACAGAGGTGGACTCTAACACTGAAGATGACATTCAGCCATCCCCTGCAATTCCACTGGACACAACCAGTAGGCCTGTGCCAACCCATTCCAGTCAGCCCTCAGATATTGGACACGTGGAGGGTGAGACACTTGATCAGGGTAGTGTGGTTACTGCAGCTTCAGTACATGCTGATGCTAGTCATAGCCAAAGTGTGGGTGAGGTACCATCAAGTGGGGTTATTAGGGGTGCTCAATGGAGGTATGCTATCCATTCTCCAGCTGATCCAGGTGTGTGTTCCTGTGTCATTTACATATGTTTAGGGCCATCATGGAGGTGCAAGCACATTCTAATAGGTCTTCAAGAGAAATGCTTAGGGTTGTAGATGTGGCACAGGCTAAAATACGTGACTGCCTCCACCATGTTGCCAATTCAATGGATCAGATCAATGACATGTTGCAACATGCGGTGCTTATTATGGAAGAAGAATGGCATCCTTGTGGGTGTAGGTCAGCTACCCCAGCTGATGTTAGCCAAGTGGCCATACCCAAGCATGCTCCAATAGTGGCACTACTTTAACTGCTCCATTAGTGGTTTAGGTGTCAACACCCAGACAAGGCAGTCCACAGGGTCATGATCCTGGTCATCGTCAAGAAGGGAGCTTGTCCAGCAGACAACAGTCATGTTCAGGTAGCAGCAGTGCATTTGAGTGTGGAAGGGAACATGCCAGTACAACTCCTGGCAGAGCCAGTTCTCGTGGTCAGGTACAATGATGAACTCCCACCTCTACCATGCATGGCTCATACCTGTCCAACATACCAAGATGTAGAGCTAGCAGAGTGCTTGGCTGTGTTCATGCAGAGACTCACACCAATTTCACCTAGAGGGCCCACACAGACACACATGCAGAACTGTTACATGATTCAGCCATGAAGCTTAAAGCTCATTCTGTCTCACTGGCTATTTTTTACTTAATCCAGATATCTGCCTTTTCTTTTGTGTCAGCCAAGGCTTCCTGCCCCCACACACACAACACCCTGTGCAGGTGATGATAACTGTGCCATATCCTTGTGTTCAACCTTTTGGATTCAGGGATACACAAGACTTGTTTCTATGCTCATGGTGCATAGCTAACTTAGTGCTTAGTATACCTGTGTTTGTGATGTTGTTTTGCTAACTGTACTTCTAACATATTTTGGTCTTAAAGTTAGACAGTTGATAGAATCAAAACCGTTTTTTTATCATTATTTAAGAATTATCTGTTGGTTGTGAAGTCTGAAACTGAAATGTCTCTCATAACTTTTAACCTCTCTATCTTCCAGTACAAAAATATGAGGCCAAACTGAGAACATTTGGTGGCCATCATTACTTCTGAGATGTCTGACTGTGTACATCTTTGATGCCTGAGGCCCATTACTTGATAGAGGACACATGTATTCACATAAGTCTCTGCTGTCACATGTTAAAGTCATTGCTGTACAAATCACCCACCTTTTACTTACATTACCAAGAAATAACATGCAAGGATTTGACAATCATCACTTACCTTGTAAATCCAGCAGTTGTTACAGTTTTAGTTCAGGGCTGAGTCTGTCTGATGCCAAGAGTACACAGCCATTACATGGGTGGGTAAAGGTTGTGAGCACTGCCTGGTATCAATGTTACTATACGTATGTGTGTCGGATGAAGGTTTTAGCCCCTTAGGTGGGCGAACTTCAATGCATTGCTCCTTAGCCAATGTTAGGGCATACTGAGCACACCTACATCTGTAGCTGCTGGTCCACCCTCTGACTCCTCACCTGCATGTGGCTGTGGTGACCTTGCCATTGGTGGTGGGATGTGTGCCCCTTCCCTATGTTGATCCTGCTGAAGTTTTCTCATGATGATGTTGTGAAGTATGGCACAGATGGGGAAGATTTCAGTACATGTACATGGA
>NC_056744.1:1689015089-1689037589 GCF_019279795.1 Protopterus annectens | reverse complement strand
AGCAGAGGAGGTTAGTAGTATAAACACCACATTGGGTTCCCCTGAAAATAAACTACTAGCCCTGTGGGAATAAGCTGATCAAGAAAGAATAAACAAAAAACAAAACACCACCAATGATGCAGCAAAAGCAGGGAGAACCACAATTCTGTAGCTTGGACACTGGTTCATTTAAGCAATAACCCATGCCTGGGTGTGGGTAATGCTGGATTTATCCATGGTTGGTGTGGATTTGTAATGACAGTGAAGTCCGAGTGACCAAACAAAGGCAACTGTGGGTAAATCCAGCATTACCCACACCCAGAAGTGGGTCAACTGGACCTTTTTCCGTTAGTATAATCTCGGATTTACAACAGGCGCACTGGTTGGGTTGGCCAATCAGCGTGCCGTTTTTGAATATTTTAGGCCAGTCATTGTATAATTAACAGCACTACATGGTGTGAGTAATGCAGGATTTACCCACAGAGAGCACAACTTGATCAAGAGGGTGAATGAAGCCAGAGTGATCAAACAAAGCCATTGTTGTTATTATACGGTGAAATTACTTAAGAAAAAAGCCTTAATTATTATTTATAAAATTACTGTATAAAAAGAATTATGTGTTCTTCCATCTGCTTCTGGTAGTCTAGGATAGCGAATATATGAACTTAATATGCTCTGTAAATGTGCACTTATATTTGTTTGGTTTTCTGACATATTATTGAGGAATATAGTCACCAAATAATGGAAACTGTCTGTTTTGGGAGACAAGAGACTTTAGTTAGTTAGATATCTTTTTTTCATCAGGTTGCAGGATATGCCATGCAGCTACTTGTAGGGGTGCTCCTGCCACTGGAATTGTGAGCTTTTTTCAAATCTGAAACAGAAGACTCCCAATTGTTTACAAGAGAAACACTTGATACACAATAAAAAAGCAGTTAAGCATTTTTGCCCTTTGTAAGTGAACTTTGGAGTTTCTCAAAACTGTCATTTAATGAATGTTCACACGTTTCTGTAGTGCCTTATATAAGAATCAAGCACAACTATTTCCAGTGTTTATACAATATCAGCTTTTATGGGGCATTTGGTTTATATGAAGTTTTATTTTTAAAATTATGTGAGACATTACAAACATTGTTATTGTGGGGTGAATTGTCATGTGGTTGTCGATGAGTCTAAATGTATGAAAACTCATTAACTAGTAGTTTTGAGAAAGTCTATGGTTCATTTACAAAGGATGAAGGTGCTTAAATGCTTTTTTATCATATATTACATGTTATATGCTGTTCTTGTGAAGAACTGGACATCTTCCATATCATTTTGTAATTCTTGATGGCATCTCTCTTGTTCTCTGGTTACCTGGTAGCTTTTTTAATGCATTGCATGGGACTATGCAGGTCCTCCCTGTGTTCTTTGGGGTTTCCTCTGGGTGCTATAGATTCTACCCACATTCCAAGACATGCAGTAGGCGGACTGGACACTTTAAATTGCCCATAGATGCGGTGTTGTGGATGAACTACAGCAGCACGGCTAGCCATGCGGCAGTGTAAACCTCGTCTCTAGATGGCTGTCACTGATGAAGTTCACCTTGACCCCATGTGCAAAAATGGGAAAAAGGGGTGTGGATGGATGGACTTTTTAACTTCTTAAAATGATCAGTAGGGTCACAGAGAAAGTGAACTTACTGAACTACCTCCTGTGGGGAACGTTCAATTTACAATGAGCTTAGTTTGTCCAATCAGCATGCACATTTTGAAATGTTCATGTTCCTTTACTGTACAATTACCATTACAGCACCTGCACAAATGTTCTGCAAATGTAAGCAGCATAACCAGAAGCTGGAAAAGCATATGCCAGTAGATTTTTATATGGACGTGACCTTTTCTCTCCAGATACAAACAGGACCACATTTTGTTTATTCATGTGTGCCAGCATAAAGCTAGCTCCTCAAGTAAAAAACAGACTATCAGGACAATATTCAGTTGTCTTGAATACCTAAAGGCATACCTCTCAACTGTGGAGATTTTAACAAAATATTCAGTTATGACTTATATTTTTGTTCTGTTCCTCATAAAATCTCTGGTTTTCTGGTACAGTGCTGAGGATTGAAGTCACTAAATAATTACAGACATTTGAGTTTCAGACTTCATATCATTCAGAAAATGCATACTAAACCAAACCCTCTTACTCCCAAATTACCTGACCATGTTAAGTAGACAGGATCTGCTTCTGATGGACCTGAACTGGTTTGAGTTGATGTCTTTATTTATTAAATCCATAATCCTTTCCACACCCTTCCAGATGAGGTTGGTCAGGTTTATGGGTGTATAATTACCCGGGTCTATTGACAACCCACCTCTGTGTAAGGGGGTGGCAGCTGCTGCTCTCCAGTCTTTGGCACAATGTCTCTTTGAAGGCTGATACTGAATAGCCCCAGTAGGGGGTCTCACAAAAAATGTTGTCCCTCTTTGTAACTGCAGAGAAGAGGAGGTCATGTTATTCTTAAAAATCTACTGCCATGCTCTTCCCTGCTAACAGGTTAGTGCAGAAAGCTGTTATAATTAACCCCCCTAATCAGGCATGCACCTGGGGAAGTGAGTTTGACATAATGGCTATGGTTGCCACCTCAGAGACACAAGGTGCAGGTTTTGATTCTGGCCTGGGATTGTTGGCTAGGCTTAAAATAGCCCTTAAGGGCAGTTAGCTTAATACTTACCTATGAACCCATAGGACTTATACAGGTAGCCCAGCATGTCATCTGGCCCCAATGAAATGGGCTCATGGCCTTGGACAGTACCTTGAGGACTTGTTCTTGGGGGATATTTGGGAGGGTGTAGATGTGAGTATGTGATCTAGGAATATAGGAGGGGAGTTAAGTTTGAGCTAAATGTGTCCTCTTGTATACTGGCCATGTCCTCTGAGCCTCAGTATGTGATGTCATTTAAAGATAGCTTTCTGCAGTGCTGGGAATTGTTTCTGAGGTTTCCAACACTGTTAGAGAAAGCTTTGTGGTTATCCTTCACCTGGGTAGCTATATTTACCTCATACATGGCTTTTGCTGATTTGAAGAGTGTCCAGAGTCCCCTGTTTAGTTTATTTTTTCATGCAATGAACTTTTTTCTTTTATTACACAGTCTGTTTATATCTGGTTTCTACCACTTATGTTTATTCTTGCATTTTCTACTGTGTTTTCTTTGGAGGGGACAGACACATCTATGTAGCTATTTACATGTGCACTGGATTTCAAACATGGAAAGATGGGATAAACAAGCACATGCTGGGGTAATTACATTTCCCCTATCCAAGAGGGCCATTAGTTTGCATTACAGATATTAAGGGAATATCACAGGATATTAAATGTGACCTATGATAATGGTATATTGCAGGGTATTCCATGTACCAGATAATAATGGAGTATCACAGGACATTATACGTGGCTGATGATAATGGAGTAAACAGGATATTATATGTGATTTATGGTAATTGGGTATCACAGGACATTTCACGAGATAGGAAAGAATGGAGTACAAATGGCACATTTCATATAACTGATGATACTGAAGTAACACAGGATATTCCATGCAACTGATTATAATGGACTATCACTGTGATGATAATGGAGCAGCAGAGGATATTTTGAATGAACAATAAAATAGTATCACAGGACATTACATGACTGATGCTACTGGAGTTTATAGAGTTTATAGTCATTTGGAAGAAAACTTAATTATGGCAGTAGAACAAAAGGGCAATAAAAGAAAGTCATATGGAACAAAGGACCATTTGTTGTTAAAGTTATAGTGAAGAATTGTAAGACTGGGAAGAACCTAAGTATGGCATGGATTGACTACAAAAAAGCATTTGATAGTATCCCACATTTGTGGATAAAAGAGTGCTTAGAAATGTATAACATACACCCTACACTGATTGACTACATTACAGTAACCATGAAACTGTGGCAGAGCACTTTGCAATTAAGCCATGAAAGGACAGATTATTATCCCAGGGATAAAAATTCAACTTGGATATTCCAGGGTGACTGTCACCATTGCTATTCTGCCTTGCCATTAACCCATTAAGCTGTTTACTTAACAGCTTAGGCTATGGCTACAATTTGGCTTCTAGAAAACAACAAAGTCTAATGACTTATCATCTCTTTGTTGATGAATTAAAATTGTATAGCTCATCATATGAGGAACTGAAAGCACAGCTGCAGGTTGTCAAAACTTTTTCAGATGATATTGGAATGTCATTTGGTCTTCATAAATGTGCAAAAGCAACCTTTAAAAAAGGAAAACTGCAGCACCAGGAAAACATCTGCTTGGCACAAGAATGTGATATAAAAGAAGTTGAGCAGGAGGGGGTGTATAAATACTTGGGAACTGATGAAGGATTAGCAATAACACATGAACAAATGTGAATACAGCTTAGTAAGGAGTACTTTAGAAGACTTAAATTAATCCTGAAAACAGAATCGACACCTAGGAACAAGATCCAAGTTATAAATCAATTTGCTCTTCCTGTCCTAACTTGTAGCTTTGGAGTGATTGACTGGTCCCAAAAAGTGTTGGATAGACTGGATATTAAAACAAGAAGGATGCTTCATGCTCACCAAATGATTTATAAAAATCAGTGTATACCAAGATTATATATTCCCCATTCTGAAGGAGGGATGGGCCATCTCGAAATTGATTACATGTATAGATTTACAATCGTGGGACTCCACACATATCTACTGACCTCATGTCAGAAAAATATGTATTAATGTGTGTGCTTAATGCTAATTAGAAACTAAATGGGTTAACACGTTTTTCATTCTATTTTATATGCACTATTTTATATACAGCTTAGTTTTATATGAGACTAAAAGATGCTTTTGAAACTGCAGTGTGCTTTCTGAAACTTGCAAGATGCACTCTGACCTAGTAACTGCTAGCACAGCAAAATTCATGTTTATGCCTTTTGGAAATGTACTAGAGAAGCAGGTGATTATCTGCTAGGTCAGGAAGCAATGAATGAACAATGCAATATTCTATAATGTAATGATTTTGAACAATTAGCTCTGCTCGAAGTATGAGAACACGCGCAGCTGCAGAAGGAAGAGATAAAACAGACAAAGGACTGTTGGAGAAATGAACTACAATCTATACTTGCTTTGTGCTCAAATTAGCCATAGTACCTTGAATGGTAACATTGCATATATCTAACCGGTGGTAGCCAAGGCCACATTGTTTTTCTTAGGAAGTTTCTCACAAAAATTGATAGTACAAGCAGAAATTTACAAAAACAATCACTATGAAATGATGATGTTAAAACTTGTGATTTACTACGTCAGCTTGGTAGGCAATGTCTTATTAGAAAATGTATAAAAATGCTTGCATTTCCTGATTCTAGTCAGACAAAGTCTGTATTAGCACGTTTTTGTCTCCTTGCTGCAAGATTAAAGTGCTTTAACCTGAACCTACCATGTATTGATCACTTTTAAAGTATATTTTTCCTTTGACAGATTGGTCTTTCGGACCAGAAATTATATCTCTCACTCTAGCTCAGGTCAGAATGGGCCCGGTGGCATGAAGCCGTACGGGGAAAAAGCCACATTGGTTCTTTTGCTTTGAAAGACCTCTGACTGAATTGTCATTCAAGAGAGGCCAGCCACTGTTTCTGATCTGTGATTGGAGGACGAGTCAACGTTCTGGTGGGATCAAAACACGGAGGCTCAGGTAAGGAGGAATTTACCTTTTTCTGTTTTAGATCAGGGACTTGTTACAGTATTTTTGTTTTTGTCAGGGAGATTTGCAAGTGCAGATCAGGGACAAAAAAGATTGCTGTCTTGTCATACATCAGGGAAAAAGAATAGGTAGGCAGTTATTCTAGATAAACTGTGAAAAAGTGTAAGTTGTGGTACCACGTGATAAAAAGGGTTACATAACAATTTCTAACTTAGCTAAGGCAACATGGGAAATCAGTACACAAAAAGTTCCCGAGACCCGCCCTTAACCGAAGACACGAAATATATGCAATTACAGTGTGCCGATAATGTTAGGTATTATACAAAATGGGTTTAATAAATACAAAATTTGATGGTAATTTAGATAAACCTTCACTCATTAAACTTGTTAGACAACTTAAAACAGACGCGAAAGGTCAGCTAAAAAAAGCAACGACAATTAGGAGTCCCTCAGGCACACAGGTGGCTTGAGGCGGCAAACCACAGGGAACAAAAGATTAAAAATTCAAAAGCAATGATTTCAGATAAAGAAGACAATAACTTGGTAATAGCAACAGCCCCTCCACCCCCTCCACTTCCCTTACCAGAATATGAAGCAAGTGGACAAGCTGATCCACCTCCGCTATACCCAGCTGTTCCTGCAAAACCAAAACTGTTTGTCAGAAATCCTATCGAAACCAGGTCTCGAACACACAACTTAAGAGGGGATATTGAATTGTATGAAATAAATAAAAATTCACAAGCTATGAGTGAAGAAGAGATATGTCCACTCATAGAAGTACCAAATCCACAGGCAGGACAGGACCCAACTCTTCTAGTATATAGACCATGGACACTGGAAGACATCCGGAAAGCCACAGAGGGAATTCCCCATCCAAAAGTTAATTTTAGAAAATTCTTAGAAGACTTACAGGGCATGAGGTTAAGTTACCATTAGAATGGAGAGGAAGTAGAGAAAGTAGTCAGACAAATCATAGGTCCAGATTGGCACATGATCAGTGGCAACTGGAATCCCCGTGACGCAGAGCTTAGACCACTCCCACATAGTAACGCAGAACTGGACAACAGAGTGAAAGGTTTGACAGACCGAATCTCTGAGAAATGGAAGCCTAGGGCTGATTGGACTTGCATTAATCAATGCATACAGCAAGAAGGTGAAACTATTGATAGATATTATGCCAGACTATTAGAATGTTTTAATAACCATTGTGGAATGCAGGTACCTGAAGACCAAACACATGATTCCCCATATGAGCAGCAGCTAAAGAATGCATTTTTGAAAGGCAGTATTGCACCCATTAGCAGCTTTATTACAAAGCACATGGTAGATCATCGTACAAGTAGATTACAGTCATTACTTGAATATGCAAGACATGCCGAAAGGCATTTTAATAGCTAAAAGAAAAAGAAAACTAAAGTATTTGCAGTAGAAGATGGATTAGAAGTCTTTGTAGTACAAACTGGAAAGAAGGGTAAAAAAAATGCCCAGGGAAACAAACAATCTGATAAACGATCAGAGGACTTTGAAGAGAGAAAGAAAAGGGGTGAGTGTTTTAAATGCGGGAAAAAGGGACATTTAGCAAGGGATTGCAGGCAAAATAAAAAAGTAACCACAGAAGACAAGGAGGGTGAGGATTGACTATATGATAGTCAAGAATCACTGGAAAGGAATAAACAAGAAAAGACAAGTGCAAATGTGATAGAAGGGGTAGAGGACACGATAGAAGAGATAGAGGATGTGCATGAAATCACAGATAATGAAGAAAATGAAATTATGGACTTAGCATTATTGAGCCTAGAGCTCTACTTAGCAGACACAAAACCGGAAGTTACACTTCTGGTAGAGGGGAGGGAAGTTAAATTCCTGTGCGACTCAGGGGCTTCACGGACCTTGATACATCCTTCCAAACTACCAGAAAATTTAGAATCACTTGACTACATATTAGTGAAAGCAGCTAATGGACAGCTGTATTGGGAGCCACTCTCCCACAACATAGTGATAACTGACCCAGTTTCAGAGATGACCCAGAAAAGCAAAATTGTTGTTTCTGCAAAATGCCCAGTGAATCTCTTGGGCAGAGACCTAATGCAGATATTTGGCATAGCCGTAGTTCCAACTATGCAGGGTATGGAAGCACAGCAACAAATGGATACTTTTATAGTGCGACTGGAGGGTGAAACATTTTATTGGTACAGCCAGGACTTAGTTACAACTGGTCCAGGGGCAGTAACTGAAGAACTGATGAACATAGCCATCAGTAAATCCCCCTCCCTTGACACTGATAAACAGCATTTGTTGCATTGCACTCTATATTACTGTAGCAAACCAGGACCTGATAAAGAATATGAGCAAGAACTGTTTAGAAATCATGCTAACAGATTAGTATTATGAAATTTGTACTGGGACACAGAAGGAAACAGTGTAGTGAGCTGTTCATTCTTAGCACTTTACAAATCTAATCGATTACCACATGTGAGTTTGACTAAAGATAAAAATGTGAAGTGGGCAGATCTAGGAGAAAAAGTCACAAAGTGGGAAAAGCCGACAGAGTTAGAACTTTCCGAACAGGGAGTACAAAAGCAGAAACTAAATTGGATAACACAGACACACCCAGCTGTACACTCACAGGCAAGTGAGGGCAGCTGAGTAGCACTCTTACTAGAGGAAGAGGAAAAAGCCTTACGAGACATACCAGAGACTCTCTGGTCAACAGGGAAATCAGATGTAGGACTTATTCGTACAGCATGACCAGTTACTATCACACCAAAAATCAGCATTTAGACCTCAAAAGAGACAGTATCCCTTGAGAAAGGATGCAGAAATAGGAATCAAACCTATAATAGCAGCCTTACTTAAGGAAGGAGTCTTGATAGAATCTCCCGATTCACCATGTAATATACCCTTACTTCCCGTTAGAAAAGCAAACGGAGAATGGCGTATGGTCCAAGATTTACAAACTGTAAATGACGCAGTTATACCTAGGGCATCTACGGTGCCAGATCCACACACTTTATTGAATAATTTGAAAGCTCAACAAAAGTATTTTTCTGTGGTAGATATTAGCAATGCATTTTCTCAATACCGATACACCCTGACAGCCAATATTGGTTTGCATTTACATTTCAGGGGAAAAGGTATACATATATGTGACTACCACAGGGATATTGTGAAAGTCCAACAATATTCGCACAGGAAATGGCAAGTAACCTGGTGGGATTTATCCCACCGAAAGGCAGTCAGATTTTACTTTATGTAGACGACATCCTGCTGGCAGTCCCCACCCAGCAAGAATGCAGAGAGGATACCATAGCATTACTACAATTTTTAGCCACTCAAGGACACAAGGTAAACAAGAACAAATTGCAACTTTGGAAAAAACAGGTAAAATACCTGGGATATGTAATATCCCAAGAAGGCAGAATATTAGATGAAGATCGAAAAATAGCAATATTGCAAGCACCTAAACCAACTACCAAGAAGGAAATGATGTCCTTCTTGGGTACTACTAACTTTTGTCGGAGTTGGATTCTAAACTATGCCTTGTAATCTGCTCCACTGACCAACTTGATATTCAAAAAGCCTATGGCAGCACAATATTTATTACAGTGGACACCAGAAGCAGAATCAGCTTTCTGAAAATTGAAACAACTGATAGCTTCTTCATTAGTTTTAGGATTACCAAACTATCAAACAATTTTTCCAAACTGTAGATTGTAAGCAAGGTTATATGACATCAGTGTTAACACAACAGCATGGGGACAAACAACGCCCCATAGCTTACTATTCATCACAGCTAGACCCAGTGGCGCGATCCCCGCCCCACTGTGTACAAGCAGTAGTTGCAGCTGCAATGGCAGTGCAGGCTTCAGCCTTAGTAGTGTTGTTCCACCCTCTCACATTGAGAGTGCCTCATGCAGTTGTGATTATTTTACTGCAAGAAAAAGTAGCATATCTTTCTCCTGCTAGACATCTTTCCTGTATGACTATACTGTTAAGCCAACCTCATATGACAATTGAACGATGCACAACTTTGAATCCGTCAACCTTGCTCCCAACCCCTGCAGATGGCAAACCACACTGCTGCCTGCAGGAGATTGAGCAAAAGACGCTACCTAGAAAAGATCTTACAGATGTTCCCTTGGATGATGCCGAGGTGACATACTATGTGGACGGCTCGTGCAGGAGGGGTCCTACAGGACAGAATCTAGTGGGGTATGCAGTAGTTTCTGATACTGAGATTTTAGAAGCAAAGTCTTTACCACACAACTTATCTGCACAAGTAGCAGAATTGACTGCTTTAACAAGGGCATGTACCTTGGCAAAAGGTAAACGAGTAAATATTTTTACTGCTTTTTCTACTGTACATGTTTTTGCGCAGCAGTGGAAAAATAGAGGAATGATAACATCTATTGGTAAACCAATTAACCATGCGCAATTTATTTTAGATTTGTTAGACTCTATTCAGTTACCTCAGAAAGTAGCTATTTGCAAATGCATAGCTCATACCAAGCAAAAGGATAGAATTTCAAAAGGTAATGCGAGGGCTAATACAGCTGCAAAACAAGCAGCTTCAGAAGTATTTCTTTTGAGTGAGGAATTACAACCATCTGAGATTTTAGATTTAAAAATGTTAAAAATAATGCAGACACTTACTACAAATGTAGAAAAACAAAAGTGGATAAAGCGAGGAGCAATCCTTGAAAAGGGACTGTACATCTCCAAAGAGAAGAAACATATTTTTCTATCTAACTTGTTTAGATATGCAGCTTTGTTGAGCCATGGGCAGTGCCATGTCTCAACAGGGGGGATGGTACAGTTAGTGAATTGTGTGTTTATGACGTATAGATTTACAAACTACACAAAAAATTTTTGTGCAGCATGCCATGTTTGTAAACAGCATCATGCACAAGGGGCATTAAAACCTAAGCAAGGGAGTTTCCTTATACCACCATATCCGTTCCCTACTATCTGTATGGATTTTATAGAGCTGAACAAATGCGAAAATAAGAAGTACTGCCTTGTCATTATAGATATGTTTTCCAAATGGGTGGAAGCTTTTCCAACTAAAAATCCAGATGCAGCTACTGTTGCAAAAGTCCTCGTTAAAGAAATTATTCCTAGATTTGGCATACCGGAAAAGATTTATAGTGACAATGGCACACACTTTGTAAATCAAACTAAGCCATTATTTTGGGATTTCTCTGAAAAACCAGTGTGTATACCACCCCCAATCTGCAGGATTAGTAGAGAGGCATAATGGGGTTTTGAAAAACAAGCTCAGGAAATTGATTAGTGAGACACAAAAAAACTGGGTGCACCGTCTACCTCTGGCACCGCTGAGCATGAGAACTTTTCCAAATGTAAAAGGGTTGACTCCTTTTGAAATTCTGTTTGGGAGGGCATATTATACACCTCAGTGGAAACCTCTCATGCCTGCAGAGCAGGAGGCTGACAGTTCACTTGCAGAGTACATGAGGCGATTTTTGAATAACAAACTTTTGCAGTTAAATTCTGTTTCAGATAAAGAACAAACCAGACCATCGGAAGCAGCAATAGCCCCAGGCACGTGGGTATGGGTGAAGATTGTAAAGAAAAAACTGGAGTTCTCCGAAGTGGAAAGGACCGTACCAGGTACTACTGTCGACACTCACTGCAGTCAAGATCGCAGAGCGAGCATCCTGGATTCATCTGACATACTGCAAACTGGTTAAGAACTTTGAACTGGACAAAAACCTTGTTACTGTTGTACAACGAGAACAAAATGACCAGGTATAGAGTAAACAGAGATGCAGCAACCTCAGAAAATTTGCATGATTATTTTGATAGCTATACTGATAACACTGATCTTTTTGCTGTGGCCTTTCCTTTTCCTAGCCACACGAGTTGAACTGAACAAATGTGATGCATTACTCATAGACTGGCATCCAAACTTTAACACTTCCCAAGCAATTAAATATGTGTATGCTGAGACTTTTAATGTTTCGAACTGCTGGATTTGCACAGCTATACCAACAGCATACGGGGGATTATTAATGACTGCTGTCCCCCTAGGGGTCAATGAGACCTGGGAAAACTTGATTTTTGATACTACACCTGTGAAATCACAAGACAAAATAGCATTGTTCCTACCTGTTACACAAAAAGGGATTGTATGTTTTTACAAGAATGACACTATTCATCAGGTGGGTTGGAGCAATTGCAATGTGACTGTTTCTTATAAATGTTATATTAAAGCCAGTAAGACTAAAACTATTTGTGATACAAACTATGATACATATTTTGAGAAGATGCATAGAAATGTTGACGAGATACAGCATAATCCTGTTCTTTTCAAGCAGCTTTCTATTATTGATAAGAAAATGTTTCATGCAGGGCAAGCTTATATCAATACTAAAGTAGAGAATTGTTATTTTGTTTGTGGGAAAAAAGCATATAAATAGCTACCTGAGAATTGGTCCGGCAGTTGTTTTTTTGAGTTACCTGGTTCCAGCCATATGACACACTGCAGCTTTGCCTCAGGGAAAAATATGAAAATATGAAATATCAGAGAGGTCAGCAGTAAACCTAGAAGTCCAATTAAGAGACCCAAGAATCTAGTGGGACGAATCAAAGCAGGGTGGAGAAACCATAACTCCGTAAAAACAAAGATAAACTGACACACATGGACTTGAGTGACAACATTATATTGTGGGCAGGCATAGCCCCTGCATATGGTGCAGTAAAATCGATTTGGGAGCTGAGAAAACTGTCTAAACTTCTCGAAGTTATGAGCAATGCAACTTTTTCTGCTCTGATGATGAACTGAATGCTATGAGAACTGTGGTGCTTTAAAACTGCATGGCTCTCAACTTCACCCTAGTGGCGAGAGGTGGTATGTGCGCTTTAATCAAAGAAGAATGCTGTTCATATATTCCTGACAACCAGCACAAGATAAACGACCATCTTGAGGTGATCCAGCAAGTATCGACCATGATCAAACCAGGCCCAAACCCTCTGATGGACTTTTTCCAGAATCTGTTTGGGGGGGGGGGGTTCCATCCTAATGAACATCCTGATTGCCATTTGTGTGGGATTACTCCTACTAGGAGCACGCATTTGTTGTGGTATTCCCTGCATGAAAAAAGTTAATAAAAGATTTTATAGATATATCAGTTTCTGAGACTTTGTATCAAAGTACTGAAATTGAAGAGTTGTTGAAAAGTGAAACACTTTCATAAGTTTAAACTGAATGACTCTCTTAACTGCAAATCCTGAATGGAAGAGGTTAGGAGAAGAAGCAAACTGTTTATCCTTTTGAAAATAGAATTAAAAAGTATTAACAGGGGGGAAATATCAGAAAAATATGTATTAATGTGTGTGCTTAATGCTAATTAGAAACTAAATGAGTTAACACATTTTTCGTTATATTTTATATGCACTATTTTATATACAGCTTAGTTTTATACGAGACTAAAAGATGCTTTTGAAACTGCAGTGTGCTTTCTGAAACTTGCAAGATGCCCTCTGACCTAGTAACTGCTAGCACAGCAAAATTCATGTTTATGCCTTTTGGAAATGTACTTGAGAAGCAGGTGATTATCTGCTAGGTCAGAAAGCAATGAATGAACAATGCCATATTCTATAATGTAATGATTTTGAACAATTAGCTCTGTTTGAAGTATGAGAACACACACAGCTGCAGAAGGAAGAGATAAAACAGACAAAAGACTGTTGGAGAAATGAACTGCAATCTATAATTGCTTTGTGCTCAAATTAGCCATAGTACCTTGAATGGTAACACTGCATATATCTAACCGGTGGTAGCCAAGGCCACGTTGTTTTTCTTAGGAAGTTTCTCACAAAAATTGATAGTACAAGCAGAAATTTACAAAAACAATCACTACAAAATGGTGATGTTAAAACTTGTGATTTACTACGTCAGCTTGGTAGGCAATGTCTTATTAGAAAATGTATAAAAATGCTTGCATTTCCTGATTCTAATCAGACAAACTCTGTATTAGCACGTTTTTGTCTCCTTGCTGCAAGATTAAAGTGCCTCAACCTGAACCTACTGTGTATTGATCATTTTTAAAGTATATTTTTCCTTTGACACCTCACAAGATCCAAATGTGGTTAAGGTTTTGAAACATGAGGAGAATAAATTAAGATGACATCTCTGCTTAATTTAGCAGAAGCATATCAACATCAAGCAGGAATGGAAATTAAACTAGAAGTAGATAAAAACCAGGCAGCAACTGAATGTGCTAAAAAAACAAAAGAAGGAATAGAAGGTAAAGGATCAGATAAGAAGGCAAGAAATGTGGAATAAACATAAATATAGTTGCAAGTGGAAGAGCCTCATGTTGATCAAGAACGAATGCAGGAATGGTTAAGGAGAGGTGAATTCACATGAAGAAAAGAAAGGTTAATATTGGCAGCCCAAGATAGTGGCCTGCGTACACACTGGTTTACAAAGTCCATTGAACATGTGGGAGAAACAGACAAATGTAAGTTTTGTGGAACCGAATTGGAAACAGTCGCACACCTTGTTGCTGGTTGCGATGCACTAATGGCAGAGGGATTGTATACTGAAAGGCATAACAATGTGGCGAGACTGTTACACTGGAGATTGAAACCATAATGCTTACACAAAGTGACTGAAAAACACTGGAAACATGAGCCACAACAAAGCATAGAAAATTATGAAGATTATATCACATGGGATCACCCAATACCAACAGTTCAAAAGATAGATGCTAGAAAATCGGACATAGTGGTCCAAGAAAAGAAAACAAATGTAGCATTGATCATTGAAATAGCCACACCTAGTGACTACAGTGTCTTGCATAGAGAGAGAGAGAGAGACAAAGTCACAAAATACCTTGATCTGCAGGCAGAAATGAGAGCCATGTGGAAGAAAGATACCCAGACGGATCCAATAGTAGTAGGAGCAACTGATCTTATAAAAAGAATTTACAATCATAATTAGATGTTAGCAATTAATGCAACACCATATGAATTGCAAAATGAGTCATTACTGGGCACATTGCGACTGCTGCGAAGAGCACTTTTGTCTAATGTCAAAGAGTCAAACAATACTAATTTCATGAACTTTAATTGCACTTGACTTAGAAATGGGGACCATTCCCGTCATGGTATTAGTAATTCAAAATATTTTGAGAAATTAAAAAACTGGTGTATCATGGGATATTACATATGACTGCTGATAATGGAGTACCACATGATATTACATGTGACTAATGACAATGGAATGTCATGGGATAGTCCATGTGACTGCAGAGCATCACAGGATATCACATGTGGCATGGGATATTAGATGCGATATGGCATTTAAGAATGGTTGGATTCCAGTTGTTACAAAGTTGGTATACACTTTAACTTACAATGCACTATTAGTAGCGCAAGTACCAAAGACAATTTTATTTCCCAAGTTGGGCAAACGCAGTGCAAAACTCATACCTATAGCTTTATTCCCTTTCATCCAAATGAGATCAAAGTTTTGCTAATGCATAGTGAAAAGGTTTGATGGTCACATAGCTATAAATGTGTGTACAGTGCAAGATCATCTCTGAAGTATTGTCAGAGTCATGTAATGTCCAGTACATATATGTGAATCATGCACAACTGGATATCTCACAACTCACCTACTATGCTTCTGGACTTTCACAAATGTTTCTCTTAAATTTACTGACAATTTACCTCTGTGATGATAATTCCATATTTGTTTAAGGGCAGTTTGCCAATATATGTAAATTATTATGCGCCTCTTCACATCCCATGTATGCATGATTTGCTATATTTGCTCTCCGTTTTAACTAAATCAGAGGACCTATCAATGATGCCCATTCTCTTCCATGTTCTTTACATTAGCAGTGAAGACTTCAGTGGTTCAGCTAAGAGAAAATCCTCACTGACCACAAACACATAGGTACACACAGGAGGTTCGAAGCTAAATGCATTGTTTGGCACTTTGAAAAAAAACTGTCTTTCAGCTAAAAGTTATGCTTGATTTACAACACTCTTCAGTTGAGATACTGTCATCTTCCTGCTCAATGAGGCCTGTAAGGTTTAACCGACCCAAATATCTGGGCACACTACTAATGACAATGAAGAGGATACTGCTAAGTTTATTCCAGGCCCCCTTGTATAGTGACCGGTACAACTTAATACTGTGATGGAAAGAACTATCAATGCCATTTTTAATTAAGTTAGCCCATAGAAAGAACTATTCCTGTCATTTTTAATTAAGTTAGCCCACTTAAATCATTCACTCCTTAGCTTAGAAAAAGCTGCCTGCTTAATTCCACCATAGGAACAACAGTACAGCCTGAGCTCGTTTTCAGAAAATCCATTTCTAATACCATACAGAAAACAAATGTTCATAACTAACTAGAAGAGCTAGACTACAAATGTAAATGTGAAAATTGTTCAGCAGACACTGACCTTTCCAAAAGTATAATTGTTGATAGTGCATATCAGTCATTATTAAATATTTGGCAAGGAATGCTGATATTGTGCATATTTTTACCTTTTTGGAAAAGCAAAGCACAATATCTTGGTGAATGCACCATGCAGACACATACAATTAGTATTTAATTTGTTTGCATGAATGTCAGCTTTAAAATGATTCCTTAACCATTACTGTATGATGCTCCTTTACGGAGATATTCACAGAAATACGATTAATATAATATTTCTCATAAATGATAAATAAACAAAGCATAATATCTTATCACCTGTAACAGACAGAGGCAACATATCAATGTACACATTGTGTGTCTCAATGTCAGCTTTAAAATGATGCATCATTTGTGTCATCACCATGCTCCCTTGCAAAGATATGGGCATAATAATAATGCAAAGTATTGGAAATGTATAATTTTTGTAATCGTACAAGACTTAACAAACTGTGATATCTGTACAGTGCACAGACACAGTTCTTTTACCTTGTTATAAGGAGTAAAACTGTCATCGAAAATGAGGTATTACTTGCCACACTGACATGCTCCCGTGCAAAGTTATTTACTAAAATATGAAAAAAAAAATCATAATTTCCATAACCTAAGTCTGAAACAAACTTTGATGTCTGTACATATGTACAGCATAGAGGCACAGTTCTTTTACCATGTTGGAACAATGAATACTGTCTTCAAACTGAGGTATTACTTGGTACACTGGCATGCTCCCTTGCAAAGATATTTACCAAAATATGAAAAAAATCATAATTTCCATAACCTGAGTCCTAAAAAATCTGACGTGTACAACATTTAGACCCATTTGTTTTACCATGTAGACACATATGATTGTAAATATACACATTCTTGGTGTAGCCAACATACTGCTGAATGGGTACATGTAAACAGAAAAAGCAAAGTAAGGACCGCCACTCCACTAATGAACCCAGGAGAGGCATTGGACTTCAGTGGCAGGCAAGGCCATCTGATCTGTCCGATAGCTGTGCTGGCTACCCACTATAGTCTCACGACCTCCTTCAGTGTCAGCAGTCTACCTTACCTATTCCTTTTCTCTTTACATGTGGATCAGGTTCTATATTACTAAGCCTTTCCTGTCATCCTAACTCTACACATGCCTGATAAAAGCAGAATAAAAAAAGAAGCATTGCAGGATGGTTACTGACATATTAGATTGTATGTGCTAGCACTCTCCTGAAACAGTTGTTCTTTCTCAGCATCTTCACCAGCTCCTTACCACAGTTATTTGCCAAACTCGGAAAAATATATTTTACACAACACATTTCATAATAGAGTTGCACTTACCATACTTGTCCCTACTTGGTCATGGGTGTTTTCCATTCTTCTCACAAGCTGCATATTACCAATCCTGCATAGCTCTACTCACGCCATTGTGGAGGTCAGTCAAGAGCAAAGCAATGCTCTCCTCAGTTAGGTGAATGCCATCCCTTCTGAAAAGGTGAACATCTTCTGCGGTGATGCTGTCATGGCAGATTGTAGATCCACCGACCCTGTGCATCAAGCCATGCATGAACCCATTCTGTAAATGTCTGGCCTTGTGCACTGCCAGTTGACTCTCTGCTGTTTTCCATATCTGGCGCGGAATTATGTCAGACCGCACAAAATGACAACATGGCCACCACAACTGCAGGTGGTCAAAAATTGCTCTTATCTGAAACTGTAACCTTCCGAGTGGTTGACTGATGACATCATTCCCTCCAATGTGCAGCACAAGGATGTCGGGCTCAGGGTAGATGGAACACTTCTGTTCAACAACTGCAGTACTCTGCTCCAATGCATACCTCTTCTTGTAATCCAGTACATCTTCATACTGGATGTGGGGAAGCTCAAGTTGCAGTGGTTTTCAGTTACAGAGCCATGGCTGGCAGCCCACTGAATGTAGGAATGGCCACATACCCACACTCTCACTTGCCGTTCTCCTGTTCGTGAAGCTATGTCAGTGTCAGAAGGTGGACAAACCTGCACAGGAAATAAAATGCAAACAGATTACTACTGATGTTTGCCAGATGTATTGGAAGACTACATATATATGTATATCACAATGCATTACCTGGTTAGACCATCCAGATGTATTGGAAGACTACATATATACGTATATCATAATGCATTACCTGGTTAGACCATCCAAATCTTCACTCCTATACACGGCGCCATTATTCTTTTCAGAAGGTACATAAGTGGTGATAACGCTGCAGAGGTACATACCTACCACCCATGAAAACACCAAATTACACAAAATGACTAACAAAAGGGCACATGTAAATGGAAAAAAGCAGGGTAAGAACCTCCACTCCACTAACATGCCAAGGACAGGCATGGGACTTCAGCTCGTGGGCATCTGAAGTGTCCCATACTGGTGCTGGCTACCCCTTGTTTGTTGATGAACAAACCACTGACACCGTTTGTTTGGACAGAAATTCTCCCTAGAGGAAGGAGTTCTGAAAGGCCTGGAACTCTAAAAAGACCGTTCTCTTTTCCAAGACATTTATATGCATTTTGGTCTCTTCTGGGAACCATATAACCACAATGAGGACTTTACTGTGTATCAAACAAATTGTAAAAATGATACAAAGAAACTGGTGGGGGATGTCTTGCAATGACTCCATGATGACAAAAACCCAAATCTGGCTTGTGCATTCATCAGTGTGATAATGACCTCTACTCAACAGTGACAGCTGCAGAGAGTTTTACCTGAAAAGTGATAATGACTCAGTGGTATAGTGGGACTGCGCTTATTGTTAATGTGATAATGACCTCTACTCAACAGTGACAGCTGCAGAGAGTTTTACCTGAAAAGTGATAATGACTCAGTGGTATAGTGGGACTGCGCTTATTGTTAATGTGATAATGACCTCTACTCAACAGTGACAGCTGCAGAGAGTTTTATCTGAAAAGTGATAATGACTCGGTGGTATAGTGGGACTGCGCTTATTGTTAATGTGATAATGACCTCTACTCAACAGTGACAGCTGCAGAGAGTTTTACCTGAAAAGTGATAATGACTCAGTGGTATAGTGGGACTGCGCTTATTGTTAATGTGATAATGACCTCTACTCAACAGTGACAGCTGCAGAGAGTTTTACCTGAAAAGTGATAATGACTCAGTGGTATAGTGGGACTGCGCTTATTGTTAATGTGATAATGAGCTGCATTTCATCACTTGAAAGTTATGCATGTTCAGACACAGGTGATAATCGCTGCACATAACCTTTTGAGTAAGCATTCATTATAATTCAGTAGAAATAGTATAACACTTAGATATTACTGAGCCTTTCCTCCTACCACCTTACTTTCCACACATCACTGACAAAGCCAGGAAAACCGGCCAAAATATATGGTAGTGGCATGATGGTAGTAAGTAAGTAATAACCTTTAACTCACTCAGGCAACTGTTAGATAATAAATTATTCATGAAAGCTGGGTACATGAAAAAAAATTATAATAACCATCACTGAAATCTGAGCTAAAGATAACTTATGCTTGTTACACTGTATGTGTAAGTACAGTATTCTAACAAATAGATCAGCTGAGAGAACATGGCATGGCACCTTGCAGAAAGCTAGTGAATCAGTTGTCTGTGTTGTGTCTGCATAAGCTCCAAAATGAAACAAACTGTTTTGCCCATCGATCACTTCAGCAGTCTGACCATGTATGCACAAGCACTTCCCTGGTACACTAATTATTTCCACTGCAGACATCTTCATTAGTACATGCTGTACACATGCCCCAAAATGAAACATTCACCCAAATGACCCCTTCAGGAAAATGTTGAGATACACACAATCACCACTTAAGTACACTATGAACATACATATATATCCATACACACATATATATCTATGGGTCCACTACGAAAGACCGAACGCTCAGAATCCCGACACGCAAATTACCGAGACCAGAAGCCCGATACCGCACATTACCGAAAGACCAGAAGCCCGATACCGCACATTACCAAAAGACCAGAAGCCCGATACCACACATTACCAAAAGAGCAGAAGCCCGATACCGCACATTACCAAAAGACCAGAAGCCCGATACCGCACATTACCGAAAGACCAGAAGCATGAAATTCAAAATCACGATGTTAAGAGATATTGAGTTAGCTGAAGCGCTAAGTATTTGTGTGTAAGTATATTTGTGAGGGGCTTTAGTGTGTGCTGTGACTGTGGTGCGTGTATGTGTGTGAGGGACTGTAATGTGTGGGTGTGAGTTTCCCTTGTGTGTGAGTGTGATATCGGAGTTAGAATATTAAAGTAGGGGGTGTGGGGGCGCAGAAGTGCTTGACCCCCTGTTTAACTACAGTGTAGGAGTATTTGTTTTGGTTTGGGAGGATGCTGTGTGTATGTGTGTATTGTACGTGTGTTGATCGTTCACGATTTTGAATTTAGTGCTTGTGGTCTGCTGGTCTTTTCATCTTTCGAGTATTTGGTCTCAGGATTACTGGCATCGGTCGTGTGGGTTTTCGGTCTTTTGTAGTGAACATATATATATATATATATATATATATATATATATATATATATATATATATATATATATATATACATACATATATATCATCATCATCTTCTTTCGGCTGTTCCCATTAGGGGTCACCACAGCAGATCACCTGTTTCCATTTCTTCCTGTCCTCTGCATCTTGCTCTGTCACACAAACCACCTGCACGTCCTTTCTCACCACATCCATAAACCTTATCTTAGGCCTTCCTCTTTTCCTGTTACCTGGTAGCTTCATCCTTAGCATCTTTTTCCCAATATACTCAGCATCCCTCCTCAGCACATGTCCAAGCCAACGTAATCGTGCCTCTCTTGCTTTGTCTCCAAACTGTCCAACATGAGCTGACCCTCTAATATACTGATTCCTAATCCTATCCATGCTAATCACAACAAGTGCAAATCTTAACATCTTTAACTCTGCCACATCCAACTCTGACTCCTGCCTTTTTGTCAATGCCACTGTCTCCAACCCATATAACATAGCTGGTCTCACTACTGTCTTGTAGACCTTCCCTTTCACTCTTACTGGTACCAGTCTGTCACAAATCACTCCTGACACTCTTCTCCACCCAGCCTGTACTCTCTTCTTCATCTCTCTTCCACATTCACCATTACTCTGAACTGTTGATCCCAAGTACTTAAACTTGTCCACCTTTACCAACTCTACTCCCTGCATCCTCACCATTCCTCTACCCTCCCTCTCATTTACACACACATATTCTGTCTTAGCCCTGCTGACCTTCATTCCTCTGCTCTCTAGAGCATATCTCCACCTCTCCAGAGTCTCCTCAACCTGATTCCTACTCTCATTACAGATCACAATGTCATCTGCAAACATCATAGTCCATGGGGCCTCCTGTCTAATCTTATCTGTCAACCTGTCCATCACCACTGCAAACAAGAAAGGACTCAGAGCTGATCCTTGATGTAATCCCACCTCCACCTTAAATGGCACAATGTAACTATTTCTGACCTTCTCTGTATTCTAACAATAACCCTCTCAGAGCAAACATCGCATCTGTAGTGCTCTTTCCTGGCATGAAACCATACTGCTGATCACTAATCATCACCTCCCTTCTTAACCTAGCTTCTACTACTCTCTCCCATAACTTCAAGCTGTGACTGATCAATTTTATCCCTCTGTAGTTACTGCAGCTCTGCACATCACCCTTATTCTTAAAGATAGGTACCAAAACACTTTCTCCACTCCTCAGGCATCTTCTGACTTTCCAAAATTTCATTAAACAATCTAGTTAAAAATTCCACTGCCATTTCTCCTAAGCACCTCCATGCTTCCATTGGGATGTCATCTAGGCCAACAGCCTTACCATTCTTCATCCTCTTCATAGCTGTCCTTACTTCCTCCTTGCTAATCTGTTTCACTTCCTGATTCACTATCACCATATCATCCATCCTGATTCACTATCCCCATATCATCCAACCTTCTCTCTCTCTCTCTCATTCTCTTCATTCATCAGCCTCTCAAAGTACTCTCTCCATCTACTCAACACACTCTGCTCTCTTGTGAGTACCTTTCCCTCACTATCCATTATCACCCTTACTTGCTGCACATCTTTCCCAGCTCTGTCCCTCTGTCTAGCCAATTGGTACAGGTCCTTTTCTCCCTCTTTAGTGTCCAATCTCTCATACAACTCTCCATACACCTTATCCTTCACCTTAGCCACCTCTCTCTTTGCAATGCGCCTCATCTCCTTATACTCTTGTCTACTTTCTTCATCTCTTTGACAATCCCACTTCTTCGCCAGCCTCTTCATCTGTATACTCTCCTGTACTTCCTCATTCCA
>NC_056744.1:1688965089-1689010089 GCF_019279795.1 Protopterus annectens | reverse complement strand
CTTATTCTTGTAGTGCGATAAGGTGCATGGTAGTCCAGAATTTGAAGAAAGTTAGTGTTGAAGTAGGAAACAGCCTCATCAAGTTCAAGATGGGTTAGAGTTGACCAGTTACATGCTAGCAATTCATTTAGGAAGCTATCAGGGTTAAGTTTTTTTTGAGCAGGAAGTTTTGAGATTATGAGTTGTTGAAATATGAAGTTTTTGTCTAGTAATATAGGTAAGCATATGGTCACTGATGTTGTCAGGGAGGGTACCTGTATTAGGGTGTTAGTTGATAAGGATCCAGTCAAGAGTAGTTTCTTTCCTGCTAGGTTTGTGGATTCTAGTGGGAGTAGTTATTAATTGAGAGAATCCAAAGAGATTAATGTGGTTAGTAGTGTTCTGGGTACTACAGGTGAACCAGTCTATGTTGAAGTCACCCAGTACAATGGTCTCCTGGGGTAGTTGGTTAGACAGGTAACTAAGTATGTTTTCAAGAGTATTAGTATTGTTACCAGGGTTAGATACATACAAATTAGGTAGATAGATTTGGAGTTGTTGATTTGGAGTTTGATAGACAGTGCTTCAGATTTGCTGTCTAATGATGGAATCACATTACAGGGGGAACTTGGAGATTTGTAGACAATGGCTATACCTCCACCTTTTTTGTTTATACGGTCACATCTAAGGATATTAGATCCTGGGGGGTAATTTCATGGTTTAGAGTAGATGGTTATAGCCAGGTTTCTGTGAGATATAGAATATCAAATGAGTGCAAATCAAGGAGTGCATGTAGGTGGAACATTTTATTGTTAACACTTCTAATATTCAGGTGAGCTATTAGGATGGAGTTAAGTCCTTTAGCTATTGTAGGAGTTTTGGATAAAGTTGCATTATCAAGGTTATTGCTTTTGTCTATAATGGGGCCAGGGTTTGGATGAATATTATCATTTAGGAGGAGGTGATGTTGGTTATAGTATAGAAATTTTAAGATTTTGTGGAAATTATTAAAATTCTTTTTAATAGTGAAATAGGTCATGTGGGTAGTTCTGTGATATTTTGGTAGAATATAATTAGAGGTACTGGTTATGTTGCTGTGGTTAGGGGGATAGATGAATGAAGATGGAGAAGTTTGTTGGTAATGATGGTTCTGTTTAGATAGAGTAAGATTTTCAAAGAAGGTGATTGAATAAGGTATAGTAAGAAAGGCTACTACTGTAGTTAAGAGTAGTGTGTGTGCAAACATAGTTTTGTGTGTTGGGGTCATGGTAGTGAGTAAATTTGAGGTGTGGTTTGCTTGAAAGTGAGGAGAGGTGGAAGAAATGAAAGTAAATGTGACACGAGGTAGAGCAGGGTTTAAAGTAGTCAATAAGGAAATTGGTAGAGGCAGTGAAGGAGGTGGATGTGGGAAGTATCTAGTATAGAGGATGATTAGGATAGGTAAGGGAGTGGATATTGTGAGAGGTAATTAAGGCTAATTAGGAAGAATAGAACTAGGGGAGTGGCTTTGTGATGAGAAGGGTAGTGATAGGCTATGAAAGATTAGGGGAGGGTTTTTTCAGGTATAAGTCTAGGAGTACTGGGGGTGGGTGGGAATTGGGGGTAGGGTAGAGGAGCGTAGTGAGCCCGGAGGGCGAACAGAGTGGGCAGACCAAAGTAAGGTAAAAGCAGTGAGAAAAAACAATCAATCAGTAAGGTAGAAGGTAAGAACAGAAGTCAGTAAGTAGAAAGGCAGATGTTGTGAGTGTGAGGAAAGGGGAAATATAAACAGAGAGAGGGGAAACCATGGTGAGGAATGGTTAACCTAGGAGTAGTGCAGGTGGAGAGGAGGGTTAGATAAAGGGTTTATAAGGACAGGGAGAGTTGGGTGCAAGGTTAGTAAGGACTATGGAAGAAGAAAAGTAAAAGGAGAAGAGTGCAACAAGCCTGAAAAGTTTAAAGTATGAGGTGGGAAGGGTGACAAAGAGAAAATTAGAGGAGGGTAAAGACCGCCATCTAGTGGCCAAAGTATGTAAGTACCCAGTAAGGAGATTTTAGCAGCTATATGCAAACAAAAGGAAAAGTAATGGAGAAGGCAGAGGTTAGAGGGGTATAAGAATAAAGGTAGGTACAATGTCTTAGAGACAGGCAGGGAGAGCAACAGTAGTAAACGGGGGGGGTATGGCTGCTGGCAGATATGGCAGTTTAACTAGTACACCTAGGAAGTGTAGTGGACTAGTATATACTTAAAGTATAGGAAGGAAAATAATAATTACAATCTTGGCTTTTAGTCCAATTGCGGTTAGATACCACAGGTGAGTAGCTACCCAGGCAGGTATAGGTAGGTGGATATTGCTGTTCTTCTGAGTCCAATAGGACACAGCCGGGAGTGGGTAAAGTGAGTATAGTAGGTTTGCACAGAATCTTAGGCTTTTAGTCCAAGGGCGGTTAGATACCACAGGTGAGGACCTACCCAGGCAGGTATAGGTAGGTGGATATTACTGTTCTTTTGAGTCCAATAGGGCACAGCTGGGAGTGGATAAAGTGAGTATAGTAGGTTTGCACAGAATCTTAGGCTTTTAGTCCAAGGGTGGTTAGATACCACAGATGAGGAGCTACCCAGGCAGGTATAGGTAGGTGGATATTGCTGTTCTTTTGAGTCCAATAGGGCACACATATACATATTTATACATACACACACAAATATATATATATATATATATACATACATATATATATATATAAATATATATATATATATATCTATATATCTATACATATATCTATATATATAGAGATATATATATATATATATATATATATATATATATATATATATATATATATATATACACACACACACACACACACACACACACACACACACATACATACATATATCTTTTTCTTTCGGCTGCCCAGTTAGGGGTCGCCACAGCGGATCAACTGCTTCCATTTCTTCCTGTCCTCTGCATCTTGCTCTGTCACACCAACCACCTGCATGTCCTCTCTCACCACATCCATAAATCTTATCTTAGGTCTTTCTCTTTTCCTGTTACCTGACAGGTTCATCCTTAGCATCTTTTTCCCAATATACTCTGCATCCCTCCTCAGCACATGTCCAAACCAATGTAATCTTGCCTATCTGGCTTTGTCTCCAAACCTTCCAACCCAGGCTGACCCTCTAATATACTGATTCCTAATCCTGTCCATCCTCGTCACACCCAGTGCAAATCTTAATATCTTCAACTCTGCCATGTGAAGCTCTTGACTCCTGCCTTTTTGTCAATGCCACTGTCTCCAACCCATATAACATAGCTGGTCTTACTACCCTCTTGCAGACCTTCCCTTTCACTCTTATTGGCACTCCTCTGTCACAAATCACTCCTGACACTCTTCTCCACCCTCTCCATCCTGCCTGTATTCTCTTCTTCACCTCTTTTCCACACTCACCATTACTCTGAACTACTGATCCCAAGTATTTAAACTCCTCCACCTTCACCACCTCTACTCCCTGCATCCTCACCATTCCTCTAGCCTCCCTCACATTCACACACACATATATTCTGTCTTAGTCCTGCTGACCTTCATTCCTCTTCTCTCTAGAGCATATCTCCATCTCTCCAGGGTCTCCTCCACCTGTTCCCTACTCTCACTACAGATCACAATGTCATCTGCAAACATCATAGTCCAGGGGATTCCTGTCTGATCTCATCTGTCAACCTGTCCATCACCACTGCAAGTAAGAAAGGGCTCAGAGCTGATCCTTGATGTAAGCCCACGTCCACCTTAAACGGATCTGTGACTCCCACCACAGACCTCACCGCTGTCACACTACCCTTGTACATATCCTGTACCACTCTTACATACTTCTTTGCCACTCCTGACTTCCTCATACAATGAGATGATCTCATCATCTTCTTTCGGCTGTTCCCATTAGGGGTCCCCACATCGGTTCATGTGTTTCCATTTCTTCCTGTCCTCTGCATCATGGTCTTTTATACCAATCGCCTGCATGTCCTCTCTCACCACATCCATACACCTTATCTTAGGCCTTCCTCTTTTCTCTTACCTGGCAGCTCCATCCTTAGCATCCTTTTCCCAATATACCCAGCATCCCTACTCAGCACATGTCCAAACCAACGCAATCTCACCTCTCTTGCTTTGTCTTCAAACTGTCCAACCTGAGCTGACCCTCTAATATACTGATTCCTACCTTTAACTCTGTCACATCCAGCTCTGACTCCTGCCTTTTCAACAATGCTACCGTCTCCAACCCATATAACATAGCTGGTCTCACTACCCTCTTGTAGACCTTCCCTTTCAATCTTACTGGTAACTGTCTGTCATAAATCACTCCTGACACTCTTCTCCACCCATTCCCCCCTGCCTGTACTCTCTTCTTCACCTCTCTTCCACATTCACCATTACTCTGAACTGTTAATCCCAAGTACTTAAACTCATCCACCTTTACCAACTCTACTCCCTGCATCCTCACCATTCCTCTACCCTCCCTCTAATTTACACACATATTCTGTTTTAGCCCTGCTAACCTTTATTCCTCTCTCTAAAGCATATCTCCACCTCTCCAGGGTCTCCTCAACCTGGACCCTACTCTCACTACATATCACAATGTTATCTGCAAACATCATAGTCCACGGGTTCTCCTGTCTAATCTCATCTGACAACCTGTCCATCACCACTGCAAATAAGAAAGGGCTCAGAGCGGATCCTTGATGTAATCCCACCTCCACCTTAAACATATCTGTCACTCCCACTGCAGTCCACACCAATGTCACACTACCCTTGCACATATCCTGTACCACTCTTACATACTTCTCTGCCACTCCTGACTTCTTCATACAATACCACAACTTTTCTCTAGGCACCCTGTCATATGCTTTCTCTAAGTCCACAAAGACACAATGCAACTTCTTCTGACCTTCTCTGTATTTCTCCAACAACACTCTCAGAGCAAATATTGCATCTGTAGTGCTCTTTCCTGGCATGAAACCATACTGCTGATAACTAATCATCACCACCCTTCTTAACCTAGCTTCCACTACTCTTTCCTATAACTTCAAGCTTTGACTGATCAGTTTTATCCCTCTGTAGTTACTGCAGCTCTGCACATCACCCTTATTCTTAAAGATAGGTACTAAAACACTTTTTCTCCACTCAGGCATCCACTGACTTTCCAAAATTTCATTAAACAATCTGGTTAAAAATTCCACTGCCATTTCTCCTATGCACCTCCATGCTTCCACTGGTATGTCATCTGGGCCCAACAGCCTTTCCATTCTTCATCCTCTTCATAGCTGTCCTTACTTCCTCCTTGCTAATCTGCTTCACTATCCACACATCATCCAACCTTCTCTCTCTCATTCTCTTCATTCATCAGCCCTTCAAAGTACTCTCTCCATCTACTCAACACACTCTCCTCACTTTTGAGTACGTTTCCCTCACTGTCCTTTATTACCCTTACCTGCTGCACATCTTTCCCAGCTCTGTCCCTCTGTCTAGCCAATCGGTACAGGTCTTTTTCTCTCTTTAGTGTCCAATCTCTCATACAACTCTCTATATGCCTTATCCTTCACCTTCGCCACCTCTCTCTTTGCCATGCACCTCATCTCCTTATACTCATGTCTACTTTTTTCATCTCTTTGACAATCCCACTTCTTCTTCACCAGCCTCTTCCTCTGCATACTCTCCTGTACTTCCTCCTTCCACCACCATGTCTCCCTTCCTCTGTCCAGATGTCACACCAAGCATCTTCCCTGCAGTCTCCCTTACTAGCTCTGCTGTAGTTACCCAGCTATTCGGTAACTCTTCATTGCCTTCCAATCTCTCATACAACTCTCTATATGCCTTATCCTTAGCCTTCACCACCTCTCTCTTTGCCATGCGCCTCATCTCCTTATACTCATGTCTACTTTCTTCATCTCTTTGACAATCCCACTTCTTCTTTGCCAGCATCTTCCTCTGCATACTCCCTGTACTGCCTCATTCCACTGCCATGTCTCCTTGTCCTCCTTCCTCTGTCCAGATGTCACACCAAGCACCTTCCTAGCAGTCTCCCTTACTAGCTTTGCTGTAGTTACCCAGCTATTCGGTAACTCTTCATTTACTCCCAGTGCCTGTCTTAACTCTTCCCTGAACTCCACCTCACAATCACCATTTAACTTCCATTTAATCATTGGCACTGCTTGCACACTCCTCCTCCGCTTCTTGATCACCAACATCATCCTGCAGACCACCATTCTATGCTGCTTAACTACACTTTCCCCAGTCACCACTTTACAGTCTCCAATCTCCTTCAGACTGGCCCTCCTACATAGTATATAATCCACCTGTGTGCATCTTCCTCCACTCTTGTACTTCACGCTATGCGCCTCCCTCTTCTTAAAATATGTATTCACCACAGCCATATCCATCCTTTTCGCAAAATCCACAATCATCTGACCTTCTGCATTCCTCTCCTTAACACCATACCTACCCATCACTTCCTCATCCCCTCTGTTCACTTCCCCAACATGCCCACTGAAGTCCGCTCCAGTCACTAGTCTCTCACCCTTGGGTACACTCACCACCACTTTATCCAACTCACTCCAAAATTTTTCTTTCTCATCCATCGCACACCCAACTTGTGGAGCATATGCACTAACAACATTCATCATTACACCATCAATTTCAAGCTTCATAAACATCACTCTATCGGACACTCTCTTCACCTCCAAAACACTCTTGGCATACTGTTCCGTTAGGATAACCCCTACCCCATTTATTCTGCCATCCACAACATGATAAAACAATTTGAACCCGCTTCCTATACACTTGGCCTTACTTCCCTTCCATATGGTCTCTTGCACGCACAATATATCAACCTTCCTTCTCTCCATATCAGCTAGCTCTCTCCCTATACCAGTCATACTGCCAACATTCAATGTTCCTACCCTCAGTACTACACTCCTAACCTTCCTCCTCTCTTCCTGCCTTCGGGCATGCCTTCCCCCTCATCTTCTTCTTCGGCCAACAGTAGCCCAGTTTCCGCCAGCACCCTGTTGGCTAGCAGTACTGGTGGCGGTCGTTGTTAACCCGGGCCTCGACCGATCTGGTATGTAATTATGAAAAGTTCTCCGCATCAGTAATTTTTGGCAGAGGTTTTATGCCGGATGCCCTTCCTGACGCAACCCTCCCCATTTATCTGGGCTTGGGACCGGCACAAAGAAATGCACTGGCCTGGGCATCCCCAGTGGCTGGGTTATATACATACATACATATTATATATATCTATATATATATATATATATATATATATATATATATATATGTATATGTATATGTATATATATATATATATATATATATATATATATATATATATATATATATACACACACACATATATATATATATATATATATATATATATATATATATATATATATATATACACATGCACACATATATATATGTATATATATATATATATATATATATATATATATATATATATATATACATATATATATATATATATATATATATATATACATACATATATATATTACATATAGTATAAAAAGTGTACACACCCCTGACAACTTACAATGCAAAGGAATCTCATTGTTGAAAGGTATCAGTCAGGAGAAGGGTAAAAAAAATTTCTGCAGCATTGGATATACCATGGAACACAGTGAAGGCAGTCATCAAAAAGTGGAGAAAATATGGGACGACAGAGATGTTGCAAAGAACTGGACAGTCATTCAAAACTGGTGAAAAGACAAGACAGAAACTGGTCAGGGAGGCTGCCAAGACGGAAGCCTTTTCTTACACAGAAAAAAACATCCAGGCCCAGCTACAATTTGCAAAACTATACATCAAGTTTCCCAAAAGCATGTGGGAAAATGTGTTATGGTCTGACGAGACCAAGGTTGAACTTTTTGGCCACAGATGCAAAAGGTACGTTTGGCGCAGAACACTTCACATCACCAAAAGAACACCACGGTGAAGCATGGTGATAGCAGTATCATGCTTTGTGGTTGCTTTTCTTCAGATGGAACTGCGGCTTTAGTCAAGGTGGAGGCAATTATGAACAGTTCCAAATACCAGTCACTTTTGGCCCAAAACATTCAGGCATCTCCTAGAAAGCTTTAGATGAAGAGGAATTTCACCTTTCAACACGACAATGACCCCAAGCATACATCCAAATCAACAAAAGAATGTTTTCACCAGAAGAAAAATAAAGTTTTGGAATGGCCCAGCCAGAGCCCAGACCTAAATCCAATAGGAAATCTGTGGGGGGACCTGAAGAGGGCTGTGCACAAGAGATGCCTTTGCAATCTGACAGATTTGGAGTGCTTTTGCAAGGAAAAGTGGGCAAATATTGCCAAGTCAAGATGTGCCATGCTACAACAAAGTACAAGAGGGTAGGCTCCACAAGTGTATCCAAGGTGGTGAACTTTAAAGGTAAAAGTAACAATTCAAGAAATAAGTTAATAAGAACGAAACTCTTGTGTAGCAATCCACATAAATCCACGTAAAATCCAGTAAAATCCAGTAATTTATTGTGCGCAAGGTACAAACAGAACAAATAACGTAAAACACTCAAGAAAGCGTTTTTGATTCACACTTGCCCAACTTCTTCAGACATACAATAATACTGTCTGTTTGTTGATCAGCTGTTTATAGAGCGTTGTCCTAATCAACTAATCACGTAAACTAAGTATTTAAATTGAGCATTTTAACAGTATTATTGTATGTCTGAAGAAGTTCGGGCAGTGTACCGAACGAAAAACGCTTTCTTGAGTGTTTTACGTTATTTGTTCTGTTTGTACCTTGCGCACAATAAATTACTGGATTTTACTGGATTTTACGTGGATTTATGTGGATTGCTACACAAGAGTTTCGTTCTTATTAACTTATTAACTTATTTCTTGAATTGTTACTTTTACCTTTGAAGTTCACCACCTTGGATACACTTGTGGAGCCTACCCTCTTGTACTTTGTTGTTTCATGTTACGTGTTTGGTGATTTTGGTTCAAGATGTGCCATGCTGACAGACTCCTACACAACAACCAGCAATAATCTCCCCCGCTACAGACATAACCAGACATTTGTAAACTTAAAACAGTGAGCACTATCAAGTAAATATGGAAATTACCTGCCTTAAAAAAAGCAAACTAATGATGGAATGACAATGAGGTCAGGGCAGGGAGAGAAATAAACTCATCCTGCTCGGAGATCCCCTTGTGTAGAGACTGAAGCTATACCCCAGCACAAACACTTTGTGCTGAAATGGAATATGAATTTTTGAGTGCACTTAACATTGCAGTGACACTCTGAAATGACCACTCTTTAGCCAGTAATAATATGGGGCTGATAACAATCTTACTGCACCCTTTATCCTATTATATTAACTTCTTTTTCATGTTGCTGTAGAATGGTCTGATAGTTAAACTAATACACATATGAAGAAAGCGACAGCCACACTTTAATAAAGCATTTCAAGACTAATTTCACATTCCCTATGCTCCAAAGTAAACAAACAAACTAGAAATCTTCTATTTTAACAGTTAATAAATAAAAGCAAAGAAAAACATAAGTGGCCTAAATCTAAACAGGTAACCAAAATTTTAAAGTGTAATTCATTACAGACACAAGACTCAGACTAAGTATCAATATGTACATTTAGTTAATACCTTTTAAAGTTTTTTTCTTAACAGTACTTACAGTAATTCAACTCAAAACAGCATATGAATCTATTCTAAAATAAATACCTTAGATGTATTACAAATCCTTTCAAAAAGTATGATCACTGACAAAAACGCACAAGAACATGTTAGTTTCTTTAATACCAAATACCTCGCTGTCCACACTTGTCTTCACATGACTAAACAATTTATAAATATTGTGCACTAGAAATATTTAATGCAGTTCATTGTCTCCTTCAAACTCTAATCTCTAAAAATGTTATGCAATTCTGACTGCTGTGACTAGATTATTGACAGATGTGAAAGCGATAAGACTGTTAAAACTGTCATTAAAAATGTATTTACATCTTCTATGTTATGACCAAAACCTGAAGGCTCTCCAACCCCTCTAACCACATAACAAACCAGATTATAATACAAATTTGGTAAACATCATAATCTGTTTACAAAATAAAATATGTTTAAAAAAGAAACTGACAAGACAATAACAGTATTTAATAACATTACTTAACTCCTGTCTCCTAGCAACAGACACCAACAACCTTCACGTGACTTAAACGGGGTAAGTAAACAAGAGTGATATGCAAATTAGGATTAAAACATGACCCTTCAAAACTACAATGGACACCTTCAGAAAATTAGTTTTTTTTTTTACAGAAATCTTTAGGTGTTGGTAGGTCTGTGCGAGAGCCTTGACACACTATGCTGAGCTTGTACTGGCTCATCCTATATGTTTTCCAAACTGGAACAGCATAAGTTTCAGCTATGAACTGTATGTCCACATCAATTCAACAAGTACGGGACGGTCTATCTTAAAAGCTTTTGTATTCTTAGGCAATGTATCCACGTTTAGTGTTTAAAATGTCAAACTCCTAAATGTAGAACAATACAAAACACAGTATACACAATGAGCTAAAATTGTACAGTTAACTACACGGGACTACCTAGTTTTCAGTTATCAACGTTCTATAGGTCCGAAATGATGATAACCCATCAGGGTTAAAATAGGATATGTCTACAGGTAACAACTTATAAACCTCAGACTGATTACACTTTAAAAGTGTTCTCCCTGCAGATCTAGACAGAAAAAGTTGTTTTTGTCCCAATCTTTTTACAATAATATTAACAAATTTCAGAAAACCTACGGGTAGAACAACTGCAAGATAAATATCTGACACACCTACTTAGGGTTTATAGATGTGCTTTTTATATTTACCAGCATCAAAGCTAGTGCAAGAAGTATCACTATCAGTTTCAGACCATTACACTACTGCTCAAATCTTGACAAGTACAGGAAGAAAATATAGGATATGAAGTGAAAATAAGTTCCTAGAATAAAATCCACATTAATTTGTCAATTGAAAATTCAACACAGGATCACACAAGTCTTTGGATGCATTGTAAAGAATCTGCAGTTATCATAAGTGAAATAAAATTTATTTATAAAATCAATGTTTTCTGGGACAGGAAGAATATATGCAGACAAGCAGCATACAGGAGGTTTCTAAGAAGGATGGCAAATAGAGGGAAAAACAGAAGGACAAAGCTGAATTAAAAAGTGGTAACATAAAAGCATTAATAGGGCACCATTTGTTTGTTTGTAGAGTGGTAGCTAACTAATATGTTTGTTATGGAGGAAGGGAAGAGTGAAACAGTTTTGCATTGGCGTTGTCTGTGCCAGACCTACTGATGCTCAAGCTGGGACAAAATCAATTTTAAGCATGGCAAATTAAACAGAAATTCACTTGTGTGACAGTGATGGCTGCAGGTATAACTGTTATGGCATTTTATACAACCAATGTAGCAAAGTTCAGGTCAGTATATTTGCAGAAGATAAGAATGAATGCTGGCAGAACATTACTTTCACTCAGGCCCTAACAAGGCCATGTGCTAAAAGGACAATGACATAACAAAAACAAAACTCAGTAGTATTGCTGAAGAGAAGAGTCGCTGCTGCATTCACACACACATACAAACTGCTTTCATGCACATACCGTTCATTCTCTCATACACTGTTCACTTTCTCCTACATCCATACAGAGTCACCGCTGCATTCACACATACATATAAACTGCTGTCATGCATGCACCCTCCATTCTCTCACACACCGTTCAGTCTCTCCTACATCCTTACCCACTTGTTGCTGCATTCACACACACAAACTGCTGTCATGCACGCACCATTCATTCTCTCATGCACTGTTCACACTCGCCTACATCTGTGCCCAGTCGCTGCTGCATTCACACACACATACAAACTGCTGTCCTGCACGCACCGTTCATTCTCTCACACATACGTGCACAATCTAGTCTGCATTCATAGACACATACAATCTACTTTCATGCATGCATTCACAGAGACAAACACACACTCACACAAAGGCACCATCTTACCTCAATCGGGTAGGAGGAGAAATGGTGTGCAACACAAGACTCGCAGACAGATCTCCGATCGTGAAGTTAGCAGCAGGATAAATAGAGGGATCCAGCAGTAAATTCAACAAACAGCAAAAAAAGAAAGGGAATTTTTACTGTTGAACCCCCTATTTATTTGCACAAAACAAAGGAGTTTTAGGGCAGGGGGTGCAGGTGTTAAGAAAGTCATGGCTTGCCTTGTAAGACTGTCATTGGACACCGCCGCATGCTTGATGATACGCATAGAAAATCGGCTTGCTATGCAGAGGAAAGTACACAGTGAATTGCAAGCTGATTTTCTCAAAAAAATGAAATATGAACACCGTGCAACTCCATGCTGAAATTTAAGCTGGCAAGATAACTGACAAAGTTCAGTTACTTTTTCAGCTTAATTTTCAACACTGGAGTTACAATCTGATTGCAAAGTTGTGCGAGCTGGGAGAAGGCACTCGGGTGGAAAAGCATGTAGTTACTATCGCCTCACAGCGAGCTCGGGTGTAACCACAGAGGCACCATAAGACGGTAGTCGGGGTTAATGAGTTAAGATGTTGCTCCCTTTTTTACTGCAACTTCCATTTACAGGGTTGTCTCAACAGCCAAAACGCTGCAGTGCATTTTACATACAATGTACAACCCACGTAGTGAACAAGATGAAACTGTATGCTGCAGCCTACCAGTGCTAATTTTCCTGAGCTTCCATTGTGGCATTAATATCAAGGAGGAATCACAAGCTGATCTGTATGCAGATGTGGACATTTCTCACACAGGAATATTCAAGAAAGAAATGCATCCCCTAATGGTATGAAATCTGTCAGAAATGACTGTAAGATCTTGATCAAGACTTGAGGTAGTCATAAGCCCAGGAAGGATAAGGCAAGTTAGGGAGATCATGGAATTCTGAAGATGTCCAGACAGACAACAGCCTAGCCTTTCAGTCTAACTGGCAATCTCAGGAAATGTTTCTGCACAGATCTGCATTAAGTAGGGTCTTTTAAGTTTTAAACTTGTCATTGTTTGAAAATAATTCTAAACCCTGATCTGCTGTACTTTTAAAGCAGTTCTTACAGCTAAATTTAAATTTTTTCAAACACGCCATTCATCAAATTCCTCTACTCACATGACACCACCAAAAGGCACTGGTTACGCAAATATACACATGGGTCTGCCGCAACCAAGTGTCAGAAATGTATAAATGTTTTGTTTCACCAGCCCCTTTCACTCAAAAAAGGAATACTTGCAAATCTAAACTAACTACCAGATCTAAGATACACATTTTATGATGCTCTGACAGGTTGGTGAAAACAATTACATACCCCTTTGATGGCACTCATTTAATAAAATGTCAAAACCCCTTCTGCATGTTAAAATGACAGAATCATTTGATCTGTGCTAGCACTGTTCATAACCAAATAACCCATATGCAAACAGGATACTGTCCTGCCCCCTTACACAAACACTTTTATGTTAAAAAGTAAGAAAGACACTATGGATGCACCTAGAGCTCGACTCCCATCTTTGGATGACATGACATTTTTGCTACTGGGTTAAGCACACCTCCTTCAACATGTTTTCCCAATACTATGAGATTGGGTTAGACAGGCATCACTTAATCTTTTAGTGATTATTTTCAGATTAAGCAATTCTCTGACGGCAACTCCAACACAAAAGTGGCATGACATAATTATCGGTTGTCTAAAGCAACAGTATGTGCAGGCGAGCTGGTGTTGGTCTGCCTTTTTGTTTTAACTGGAAATAGCAGGAGAGGGGATATCACTATTGATAATCATAGCATTTCATTCAAAACAAATATGTAGCAATGGTGTGCATTCTTAAGTTGGTAATGCTTCTTTTTGGCAGAATGAAGGTACACGACAATTGTTATCAATTGTTCACTGGGTGAAATTCTTTAGATGGAATTTTTTTTTTTTTTACATACTTTCTATTTTACAGTTACTTAATATTTTGATCCAGACCTTCATTAAAAGTCACACACTAAAACTGATTTCCTTCTGAAGGAAGTGGACAGTGGGTATCACACATTGCAAAACAGTCTACACTAACCCACTTCATAATGTCTTACCTCTATGGCTGTAAAAAGTTATTACCAAAGCCTCCTAGATCTATGAAGACTAAGTCTCAGTGAAAATTTAACACCACATCACCTTCTGGCATACTTCCAGCAAAGAGTCACCGGGATTTAAATAATTTCAGATCCAGTACACCAGACTACTCTACAAATAAAAATGTTTTAACGACTGATGACTCTACACTCAAAATACCATCTGTCCTCTCTGGACAACAGGTGATGGAGAATTGTCTTTCAGATGCCAAGATGTCTGACATCTCAGGAGACCTTAAGGTACTTACAGCTGGCATATATGTCTATGTGGGAGTGAATGACTTGGCATGCAAAACTCCGAGGGATTTGTAGAGAGGCATGTCAGCAGCTCCATGCCAATCACAAATGCAGGGAAGATTCTGGTCCTGACAGTAATCCTTCCTTCCCAAGAAAGATGACCAAGTACAAAGACAAAATAAGTAGCATCAACAGTTGGCTAAATATTTGGGACCAGAAACAATAGGTGTCAACATGAGATGAGATGCTAGGCAGTCCTACATGCTCTGCCATGGACAGCCTGCCTCTCTTGTTCCAAGCCTTCAACATACTTCAACATTGAGGCCCTCTTACATTTGAAGTACCTCCATGTTTAGGCAATTACTGAAATTTGCTTTAAATGTTAAGAAAGCACTCTGCCTATAGCAAGATTTTGTATCTATTACGTCTTCAGAATCCGTGGCAACTGTGACAGCATCTCCGTATTTGTTAAGGACCACATCACCTCTAGATACATTTCCAGGGACCCATAAACACAGCTATCATGTTATCGCCTGTTACAAGACTCCCTCTGTGACTCATAATAATCATGCAAGGTTCTTAAATGTAAATCAATGAACTATCTATAAACAAAAACTTAATTTTTTGTGAAACTACCCGTGACTCTATACTTCAAATGCAGAATACAGCCAAACGTTCTTTGTTTCATAAACAAAAGTTCCCTGGAACAGATTATGTATACAGGCCTAATATTCTTTAGTCCTTAAAAATAAAGCTTTTTTCATGCACTATTTCACCGGTATCTCCTTCCCTGGTAAAGTGTGTTCATTCACTAATCACATTAATGACTAAAACCTCTAAATTTCACAATATCTCAGAATTCAATGATTAAAAATCTACAAATCTTACCAAATTCTATGATAAAGTTTGAAGATTCACACATTCTAGCTTAATGTCATACTCCTCCGCAGCAGGGAGCTACACAAAAGAGTTCAATGCCCACTTATATAAATGTATACAACTGACATTATGCATCAGATCTAAATATAATAGAAGGTTTAAAATGAAACCACCCAGAGGTCCAACAGAGCAAAATTTGCAACAAAAGAAAAAAAAAACTCCTTAAAATACAAATCAGATCGAAGGACCCTCTAATCAGGTTGGACATTAGAAAATGACTAAAACTTTAAAAATAATAGGACTATTAGGGCAGTCCATGAACTTGAGGACAACAAATATTTCTTTAGTTATGTGTTATGAAAGAAAGAAATAATACCAAAGACTGTTCAGAACTTACTCAAGATGGCACCACTAACTCTGACTCAGTAGACATTGCAAATATACCAGCTAACAAACTGAGTCCCAACTTCACTCTGGAAATGATGAGTCAAACCTCCTTATCCCTGAATACCTAAACCCCCTCCCTCCCCACCATCAACACGACCAAGGTTCACATACTAAAGGTACTCTCAAAGACTAAAACACTTCCTGCATGGTACTTGATAATATACATTGCTGTTTAATAAACAGTACATGCAAGTACTTGTGGAGCAACTCAAACTATTTAACCCATGTTTAACTACTGACATTCAGTGCACAGTAGTAATGTCACTTCACAACAGTGGCCACATTACTGATCCTGGGAATTACAGGCCCATCAGCCTGACAAGTCTTACATGCAAAGCCATGGAGCATATTGTAACTAACCTGATTAACTAAGGCATTAAAAATCTCATCCGGCTAGAGCTGCAGCAGTTTGGCTTTGCGAAGTGTAGATCCTTTCCAATGAATCTGGTTAATGTCTTTAAAAGAGTAACACAAGCTACTGACATCAGCCATGATGTATACACAGCAAACCTTGTCCTGGTCAAGGCCTTTGGCACTACACTAGGATAGATAGTATGCTCAATGCATTATAAGAAGACTCCCATATAGTAGGATGAACAGCAAACTGGCTGAAGGACAGAACCCATACAGTGTAGGTAGCAGGTGCTTCATAAAAGAGCATGGAGGTAACCAATTGTGTTCTGTGTTGGGACTTGTTTTATTTAGCATTTACTTTTCTGATTTCCAGACTATCAACCAAGACCTCTGGCTAACTAGGTTTGTAGATGACTGTAAACTGAGAACCACTGTCAAGTGACCGTTTGATACTCAAAGCCATGTGAAAAGAATGCTGATGTGCTAGTAATGGACTTAAATGAAATCCTAACAAGTGTAACATTATTCTGTTTGGTAAATATTCCCTCCTTCCAATATATGACATCAGTACCCCACTTTAAAATAAGAATGTAGTTAGAGATCTTGGTACTTTGGTTAACAATTCCTTCTCCTTTGATTATTATTTCAAACACCAGAAGTCAGGAAGCATTTCTACTTACCATAGCTGATCAACAAGGGGACACCTTCCAGTCCGAACAGGTCACTGTCCCATTATATTCAGCATTGATTATGCCAATTATTGAATACAATGTCCTCTCTGGAATGGACCCTACTAGACTTATCTAACAACTAAAAAGATATCAGAGGCTCCTAACTAGAGAGATCACCTGTTAAAAAACCCTAAGCTACCTGAAAAAATGTAAGGACTGTCCCTTTATTCAGTATCTTACAGACTTCTGAGGGGAGACTTATTCCTTGCCATTCAAGCCATTAGGAACTTGGTGGTCCTTGATCTTTAGAATCTCCATGAATGGAATAGTCCACAAGGGATCTAAATCTGCACTAAGTATATAAAACAACATAGAAAGAGAGATTTCATTACACAACACCTTTCCCTTCTCTGGAACTGACTTCCACTGCAAATTAAGCAGTGTAATACATTATCTGCCTTAAACCAGGAAATGGAAGTTTGGGCAGGTATTTACAACTTCAACCCTGGTCCGACTGGCCTGGCACTCCTTGACAAAGGAGGTTCAGGTTTAGGATGGGTACTGACAGGTATAAATGGTCACATGAGCCAACTGCCTTGTATTTCCTATTACCTGATGATCCTTTGCAGCAAACCCTTGATAAAAAGGGTCCTGCAATAAGTAAAGAAATTGTATTTGTCTACAACTGCTATGCTACACTATTTTCGGCCAATGGTCAGAAACTGTGTATATAAGAGAGACAGCTTTAATTTCGCATCAGAGTTTTTAATTGGAAGATGGCATTATATTAAATAAATAGTTCTCCAGTCAAAAGTCATCAAATGTCTAATTAATTTTAACAATGAGATCAATGAGGTATGCAAGTAAGGAAGTGTCACCTTAACCTGACATCCAGAGATCTCACAGTTAGTATAGGTTGAGGCATTTAATTTTTTGTTCTGAATGAGTTTGTTTTGACATGTTAGGAAATGTATTGTGTTGTTTTTCAAGCACTTCAGTTCCCAGTATGTTTATTTCAGCATGTTGGGAGATGACAAGGTTTGCCTTGATGTAAAGCCGTTGACCAATTTTGGGCAAATGAACAGTACAAATTAAGAAAAAAAACAACAAATAAAAGTAATTACAAAATAAGCACATTGCTGTATATGATTTAAACTGCTGGTACTTTATCTGAAATGTTTTTTATGTCAGCTGCAAACCCAAGGTTGCAGTTTCCAAAACGAAAGACATGCAAGTACAACAGCAAAAATCAAAAGTGGACTTACTGACAGAACTCCATTAGTTTTGCGTTTTCCATGTTCTGAGGTGTCACCCGACACAGATTCCTCAGTGGTTGCCAGACTGTCTGTGTCATTTCTCTCTTCCAGAATGTCTACTTCTTTTTTGATTTCCAAGCTAATATCAGACACTGCTGAGTGGATTTCTGTAACACCAGTTTTAATGCATTCAAATTTTTCTTCTATCTCTTTCAGAATTTCTGATGCTTTACTGTTAAGTTGTTGAATGAGTTTTTGTTCCTTGTCATGAAGAAACTGGTGCAGTTTTGCAAATTCTTCTGCAATGTATTTTTCTAAATTAACAGCATGTTCCTGGAAAACAAGTAATACAGATAAGAACAAGTCAACTTGCTATACATTATCATACCACAATACCAGTTATGTCCATATATTTACCTTGTATGACAGAAAGAACAAACTTTAGCTCCCAGGAAACCGACGGTAAAACTGGTGACCTGGTTAAGGGGAGGGTTTGTCTTAATGGTTAAGGTCTTTACCTCACAGATACAAGGTAAAAGGGTTTGATTCTGACCTCTAAATTATCTATGCTTATAAAAGTCTGCAGACTGGTAGTGAGTATTTAACTATGAACCCAGGAACTCTGAACCTAACTAAGCCCATCAGTGTGGCTGGAAGGAAGAAATGTGAAGCCACCATAATACTCTCTGGATTAATGAGAGTGGAGACTCAAGTACATAGATGATGGTTAGTCTACATTGATAATTAGTGTAATGTAAGAGCTGTGTGTTCAAGGGAGGTGAAGCTGCATCTGAATAAAGGATAAGGTAAGCCCCCACACTGTCTGTCTCTATACCAACCTAACTTCTTCTCTGATGATTAAACTGGTTTTCAGGAATTATGGTGAGCAAAGAGGCCAAATTCTTAGAAGGAAGAAGTTTTCTGCTGCAAGGTAAAATGTGGGCTCAGTCCCCTAGGCAGTCTTGTATCTGTTCATTATACACAAGGTAGGAGGAACCATGGTGGCTAGGCCCTAGGCAGTCCTGTATCTGTTCAACACAAGTTAGGAGGAGCCATGGTGGCTAGGCCATATCCAAGGTCATGACAGTAGAAGAAAGTGACAGCAATTAGGTTATGTCATCATACACAATGGGCCACATTCCAAAAGACCTGTGTAGGTCTGTTTATAAAGAGAGGCCTTACACTGAAATAAGTTACTTAGACTGAAAGCAGATCTTTCGGAATCTGGTAACCAGTGGTAGGCCTGTTTATAGACAGGTCTTACACCAAAAGTAAAGCACTCACTCTGAGAACAAGTCTTTTGGAATCAGGCCAGACCTATACCAGGCTAAGTCAATTGGAGAGCAAGTCTTTATGAATCAAGTCCAATAGATTAAGTAGGGCTGACAAATACAAAGCTTAATTCTACAATGTGAAAATCAGTGAATGCAAACACTGCAGCAGTTGTGTAGTGATTTAGTCCCTGCATCCAATAAGAAACTACATTTGTGTAAAATCTAACCACACAGTGGATAAACATCTCTTCACTGTTGCAGTATTCTTTACATAAGGGATCTCCTGCCAAGGAAAGCCCAACATCTGGGCAGTATACCGTAGTCTTTAGTTCTTATACACACTGCATGTCACATGTATGCTCCCCACACAAGGAGTAGGGCATAAAGGTGACATACGAACACGCACTCAGAACTGAAAATGCCCCAGAAGGGGAATGCCCACAAGGATAAGGAAAGCATGCACATCCAGGCGAAGAAGATGATGATGATGATAAGCCCCTTGGCTAGAAGGGCAAGACAAGGACAAGCCTGAAGGGGGTAGCAGAGATGGAATGAATACTGCAACAGTGAAGAAAAGGACATTCATGTTTATGCTAAGATTTCACACAATTGTCCGATGTCCTTCCATATCACTACTGAAATATTCTTTACCCAAGGGAGAGTACAGGAGAGTAAGAGGAAGGTACAGAAGAGCCCTTTACAAATCCATGCAGGGTAGCCCTGACAAAGCCTGCCTGGCTCTTGAAATAACATCCAACTTGTAATGCTCAGTGAAAGTTTGAACAGAGGACCAAGTAGCAACCTCAAGGATCGAACTGGCATCCAGACTCTTGAAAACAATCACCAGAGGAGGCAAATTCCCTAGTAGATTGCAACTTTACTGATGAGAAAATATATTTTCAATGAAAAGAATAACAAAAAATGACCCTAGAAATCCAGGAGGAGATGATTTGCACAGAAATAGCCAAACCCCTTGTCCTGAGATGAAAGGAAACAAAATGCTGCTCAGATATGTGAATAACTTTAGTTTTACCCAAAATGTTACCTGGGCTGTCAGTGCAAATCCATGGTGTGAAGAACCTTCTCAATGGCAGAATGTAAAGAAGAAAAAAAAAAGGAAGGAAGATGAATAAACCGATTATGGGATGATTCATTGACTGCCTGGGCATAAAAGAAGGATTTGTAGTAAGAAAAACCTGTATCTGTGGAAAACTAAGAAAGGAGGAATAGCCATGAGACCCTAAAGCTCAGACACTCTCTTGGCTGAGGTGAGAGTTTAAAGAAGAACAGTTTCCAAGTACAGTGTGGTAAGGAAGTTAAAGAAGATGACGACTCAAAAGGAGCCGAACTCAAATTTTCAAGTACATAATTGTGTCCCCAGAAGGAGGAATAGGCCTTTTGGGAGGCCTGATATGAAGGCCGCCATTAAGAAATTGCTTCACCTCAAACCTAGAGGTCAGATCAGGAGTCAAAGGCAGAAATGCAGAAATTGCTGACAGGTGAGCTTTGACTGAAGAATATGCCAACCCAGCATGGAGCAGATCACACAAATAAGAGAGAACCAGAGCAGCCTCCATATATAGGGGATCCCGATGGTGAGAAAGGCACTAGACAGAAAATCTCTTCCACTTGGACATGTATGATTTCCTGGTAGTGGGTGTCCCAAAGTATGTCCTCAGAAAAAAGTGCTTAAAAGGGATCAAAAGCCTGTCATCTACAGTATCATTTGAAGAGTGGACAAGTGAGGATGGATGGGTGACTCCTTGTCTTGTGTGAGTAACTTGTCATGATTCCCCATGGACCAGTGAGAAAGAAGAGGGACAAAGTGCTGCCTGGGCCAAAAGGGAGTCACCAGCAAGATTTTGGGAGAGTCCTGCTGGATCTTGTGCAAGACTCATGGTGCCAGAGGAAGGGAAGGGAATGCAGAAAAAACTTCCAAAGAAAATACAGGGTCTCCACTTTCCAAGTCAGAAGACTTTTGGGAATCTGGAACAAAAAACAGGAAGTTGTCTGATCACAGGGGAGCCAAAATATCTTCCAGAGGAATATCCCATGAATAGACAATTCCTAGTGACACATTTCTGTGAAACATCCATTTGTGATCTTGTGTGCTGGACCTGATCAAGGAGTCTGCCACTAGATGTGTGGCTGAGAGAATGTAAACCATCTGAAGAGTCACTTGATACTGGATAGCTAGATCCCAGACCTGAAGAGCTGGTCAGCAAAGAAGATAGGACCTTCTGGTCCCCTACATGTTGACATGCCACATCACTGTTGTGTTGTCTGTGAAAATTTTGAGAGGCCAAGGATGAAAGAGGGAATGAAAAGCCTGAAGAGGCAGAAGCAGAGCCCTCATCTCCATTATACTACAGCAGTCTAACCTCAGATGAGGAGGCCAGAGACCCTGAAACTCGAGGATGCCACAGACGGAGCCCACCCCCTGACTGAGGCAGCTGTAAAGAGCTTCTGAGGTGGAAATGGAACTTGAAAACAATCCCTGGGTTTGGGTGTAAGTTGAATCCACAACTGAAGCTTGAGATCAGGAAGGAAAGATGTCAGGAAACTCATGGGGTAATAGTGTTAAAGCCACAGTGACCAGAGGTAACACTAAAGCTTCCACATATGCAGCCTGGTGAGGGGGAGCATGGGAATGGTGGAAGCTATGAACCTGAGAACCCTGAAAACTTCCCTGGCCATCACAGCCACCAGAGGAACAAGGGATTCAAAAAGGCATTTCAAGGCAGAGCTTTAGGAGCATGGGGACTATCCAAAGTCACAGCCAAGGAAAATATGATCCAGAGAAGGTGTCAGGACTGATTTCTGGTAGTTTATGGAGAACCTCATACTCTGCAACAGTGAAGTAGTAAACCTGAGATCCTGAAGCAGAGTACTGGGGGTAGGAGATTCTATAAGCAAATCATCTAGACAGAGAAAGATTTGAATTCCTCAAGCCCTCAGAAAGCAATGACAGGAACAAGGCATTTGGAGAATACCCTTGGGGCATTAGAAAGTCCAATGGGCAAAGCAGAGAACTGAAAATGCAAGGAAGAGAGAGAAACAAAACTCTCCTAAAGAGAGGATGGACGAGGATGTGAAGGTTTGCATCCTTGAGATCAAGAGAGATGAGAAAGACCTGGGAAAAAAAAGAGGAAATAATGTTTGCAGATATAACATTTGAAAGGAAGGAATCGTGAGAAAGGTTTTCATCCACAAAAGATACATAATCGGTTTCCAAGTACCCTCTTTCATGTGACCAGAAAAATCCTGGAGTAAAATCCCTTCCCTAATTGGGCAACAGACATAGCTTGAATGGTGCCCTGAGCCAAAAGAGTGAAGAACCTCTGGGAAATGAGAGAGCTATTCTAGAGTAGGTTGAGGAATGTCTGAAAAGGGTGGAAGAGACTCCCAAACCATGAAATATTGGGTCTATACAAGTAGCTCAAACAGTCAATGTCGGGCACAAATAGACACATATACATCAATCTACCTCTTTAGACCATCATAGTTGGCCAATACCGCCTCCTTAAATTACGTCTTTAACTTTATGTTTTCAATGTGGAGCCAGGGAGGCAGTGTTCACCAACTATGATGGTTTGCTATTTTGTGTTTTGATGCTTAAACATTGCAGTAAAGAGGTAGATCAACGTATATGGGTTGATCTGTTTGCCCTTGACATTTTGACTGTTCAAGATACTAATATAGACCCGAAATATTCCTAACAGATAATGGACAGAATCCAAGAGTCTAAAGTAAGCTGAGGCCAGTTTGGAAGAGACAGGGGCAGATGGAGGGACAAAGGTACCTGGGTGAGGGCAGGAGTAACCAAACTGTCAAATACAATCCAGCTTATCCTGGAAAGGAGATTTATGGGAGGCAGAAGTCTGAGCAGATTTAGCAGGAGGCATATGACTAGATCCCTTCTTCACCTTAGTAACAGTGAAATATTGTCTATGAACAAAAAGCAGACTGGAATAAGGTACAAAAAAATGTTTAATCTCCTGCAAGGCTTCACTCTAGTCTTGGACAGACCTGAAATGTTCAGCTGCAGATTAACCAAAAAAGATTTTTATTTTACAGAACAGCATCCAAACTTTGGCCTTAATGTCATCAGACAAGGTCTGAAGAGGAAGCTGGGAATAACATCTAATAAATGGAACAAAGGCAGCAACCTTGGAAGAGGAATCGGCTGCATCATAGCTATATCTGTGAACTGGCTTTACCATGTACAAACCCTGATTAAGTTGTAAAATGAAATCATATCTGAATAATATCTTAATATTCAACTACGTTCTATACCAATCTGATGATTTTTGCTTTAATGTGTCAGACCATGTTAACTATGAGTCCCTATTGGGAACATTACTAAACCATTGTATATAACTCCTTGTCTTATATTTTCTATGCATCTAACTTGTGTATTCATTGTAATGCTGTCTATTGGAGCTTTTCTCCCCGGGCCTCCGCTGAAAATGGACATGTATCCAGTCGGACTATCCCAGTAAACAAATGTAAAATAAATAAATAATTAAATCTGACTGAGTGGCAGACAACTTGAGAAGTACAACCCAGCAAGGAAAGGGCCAAAGCCTTCCTCACAGAGTCAGGAAGTCCAGAAACCACATTAGAAACCTGAGAAAGGAGGGCTAACTGTACATACAGTGTCATTTGAATCTGGCAGCTGATGGCCCAAAAGGATAAAGTGGCAGAAGAGTAAACTGTTTTTGCCCAGCCTTTCCATAGCCCTACTATCCTTATCAGACAGCAACCGCTTGGTAGAGGGCAACACTGAAGAGTTAATCACAGGAGACTGACACTACAGAAGGGCATTTATAAATAAATGATGTGTTCCTCAGGCACTGTATAGACTCTATCTGGCTTCACAGGTGCAGGAGGCAGAGAATCAGGGGCTCCAGATGCTGCCAAGAAAGTATCCAGAACAGCAACCAAAACAGGATGAACAGCAGATGGCTTGGGAGACCCCATCTGTATGAGCTCATAATATTGTTTCTGAATCTCAGAGACTTGAGAACAATCCCACTTAAAATAATCCATCATGTGGGCAATGGACAACTCCTCCAGTGGGAATCTGGACTTATGGAATCCTCATAATGAGAACCATAGTTCAAAGGGAAAGGGATTGAGAAGAGTATGCCAAGACCCCCCCCCCCCCGAGTCCAAATCCACATTTGACTAATCCAGTTCCCTGGTCCTCTTGAGTTGAGTGGTACATCAAGGAGGGTCAGGGCCAGAGCTCCATTGAGGAAGCTTCAAGACCATCAAAGCATTAAATAAACCCTGACTGAAATCCTGCCACTCACACTGGGGACCTATAAAAGGGGAAATGTGCTTTGTTTTTTGCTTCTTTTTCTGTGGAACATCCACATAAAACACCCTTAGAGGGTCAGATCCCTGGTGCGATAGGATAATGGTGAGAGAAATAGCCTCTCTAACTTAGATCTGAAAAATCCCCCTTAGTCCTTCGGACATAAATCAGCCAAGGTTTCCCCATAATGTCAGATACAGATGTGTGAAAAGCCTCAGATGACCTACATGAAACTAGATCCATGCTGGCCTCTGATGGGGTTGTACCAGAGGAATCTGAAGCCACCAATGGATGGTTTTCTGGACTTTCACCAGCCGCAAGAGAGACATCCAGAGGAGGCTGGGCAGAAGCCAGATCAGACCTAACTGTTTTGCCTTCTTCTTGGCATACAGCTGGTGGTCAGGAAAGGAGGATTCCACCATAGCACCCTGACCAACAACTTCAGATGATGGCTCTCCAGGTACATGGACAAACAGGAGATATGACTATGTAGGGTATTACGTACAAATACCTGGCAGAGAGAACACTGCTTATGATCATGGGAAGTACACAAACAGAACAGACGCTTGTTGTTACAGACTTTATGGGGATTCTGCCTCCCACACTGATATTTTCCCCTTCGGGATAACATGAACACAATAACCATAACAAATAAAAAAAAGAGAAGGAACCCCAACTGGGCACTTATGTGAAAACACAGCCTGGTAACCAGCACAGCAGAAAGGCATTCAGATGAATGTTCAGCAACAGAGTTTGGACTGTAAGCAAAGAAGTTCTGTGTGCGTGCATCACGTTTATGCCCTAAACCTTATATGAGGAGCATACTTGCGATGTACAATGCCTATAAGAACTAAAGGCTTTGATATTCTGGATGGATGATGGGCTATCCTTGGCAGGAGAACCCTTAGGTAAAGAATACTGCAACAGTGATATGGAAGGACATCTTGCAGTGTACCTGTAAGTACAAATTCTGCAATGCGTCAGTGTTAGGTGTGGCTCTGAAATTCAAGAATATACATGATGGAAAATAAGTCATGTGGGTTTATAATCTTGGGAAATGTGTATGATGATGAATGCATCATGTTCACCTATGGAATTAGTGAATAAATAAGATACAGACTGACTTGTGGGATTATGGCGATGACTATGAAGCTATGGAGCGTATCACAAACACAAAATGACCTGCGTGCATCTGACAATGGATATAGCATGGTGCATGTGGGTGTGTGTGTGTGTGTGTGTGTGTGTGTGTGTGTGTGTGTGTGTGTGTGTGTGTGTGTGTGTGTGTGTGTGTGTGTGCACGTGCACCTGTATATGGTCAGTAAAGAGATTGCTAAAAGATCTTATAGACTAGGGAATACATTGTAGATAAATACAGCCTTATTAGGGTATTCAATATTTTGGGAACAAAAGCAGCAAACCAGACCTGCACTGAGATTAACCGTTCTTAGAGAAAAATGGTTCAAAACAAAAACTCCAAGTATCAGACAAGCATAGCATAGCCAATGAAAACCAAGTTTATTCTAAGTCCACAATGCTTTCAGGCACAACCCTTCATACAAGAATAGAAATTCACATTTAAATAGCCAAAGTTAAAAATCATATGACTTAGTCTCAATCCTAAAAAAAACATTAAAACTAAAATTATTTAAAAACAAAAAAATACTTAAATTTAATAACACATTATCAATTTTTTTTTAAAAATTCACCTTAAAAGTCTGTTTAATATAGGTTTAAAAATGCATTAGTTAATACAGCGAACACTGATGATATTATGTTTATAGCCATATTCAGACCTGGCATATGATTGGCATCTAGTTGTATAATCCACTTGTATTTACATATTTCTAGAGTATTATTCATGTCACCGCCTTTTCTATTCTTATATCTAATATCTATTGCCCTACAAAGGGACCAGTGTTCAATGCCTTTTTCTCCTACATGTTTGGTAAGCGCATTACTAATCGCCTTTCTCCATATTTCTGATTTATACTCTGTAATTCTCTCTTTAAGCATTACTGTACATTTTCCTATATGAAAAGCAGGATATTTTATGCAGTTAGCCATATATTTTATGCAGTTAGCCATATAAACAATCTTGGATGTATTACACGTAGCATGACAATTGAATGCTTTCTTTTAAGTTACTGGATGTAGAAATGCATTGCCTTTTTCAAAGTCATTACAACATTTACAATTGTAGCCAGGAAACATGCCCTTCTTCATCTGTTCTTGTTGCTGACTGTACATGTGTTTACAACATAGTCGTTGTTTCAAGCTAGGGCATTTCCTGTAATGCATTTGTTTGGTCGAAGTTTCAGTACTTCGAAACTCAGTTGTGCGAGACCACTTGTTTGAAGTACTGAAACTTCAAAAACCAACTACGGAGGTCACAATACAGCGCGGAATGGGAATATTCCCTTTTCCTTGCTGTAGTGCAGTTCTGGAGTTTGTACATTTAAGTAGCGGGGGGCAAAAGATTTTTGTGGGGTTTTTTTTGCAGTCAGCCGATGTGGTGACTACACTTCAGCGAAAGTGCACTTTTGTTGAAATGCACTTTTGCTGAAGTGGGCATATACTTTTCTTTTTCCGAAGTAGTGAAATTTCGATGAAGAAAAGTAGATCTCAGTTCCTATATGCAAAATATGGCTTTCCCCCTACTATTCCATTCATTTGAGGCATTGTCTTAAAAATATTCCAGTTTTTAAATATTATATTCTTCACCCCATCAGTTCTTGTGTTACACTTAGTAATTTATCACACATAATCTTGTAAATATTCAGTTTTTTTAAAATATTATATTCTTCACCCCATCAGTTCTTGTGTTATACTTAGTAATTTATCACACATAATCTTGTAAATACTCAGTTTTTTTAAAATATTATATTCTTCACCCCATCAGTTCTCGTGTTATACTTAGTAATTTATCACACATAATCTTGTAAATACTTAGTTTTTTTAAATATTACATTCTTCACCCCATCAGTTCTTGTGTTATACTTAGTAATTTATCACACATAATCTTGTAAATACTCAGTTTTTTAAATATTATATTCTTCACCCCATCAGTTCTTGTGTTATACTTAGTAATTTATCACACATAATCTTGTAAATACTCAGTTTTTTTAAATATTATATTCTTCACCCCATCAGTTCTTGTGTTATACTTAGTAATTTATCACACATAATCTTGTAAATACTCAGTTTTTTAAATATTATATTCTTCACCCCATCAGTTCTTGTGTTATACTTAGTAATTTATCACACATAATCTTGTAAATACTCAGTTTTTTTAAATATTATATTCTTCACCCCATCAGTTCTTGTGTTATACTTAGTAATTTATCACACATAATCTTGTAAATACTCAGTTTTAAAATATTATATTATATTCTTCACCCCATCAGTTCTTGTGTTATACTTAGTAATTTATCACACATAATCTTGTAAATACTCAGTTTTTAAATATTATATTCTTCACCCCATCAGTTCTTGTGTTATACTTAGTAATTTATCACACATAATCTTGTAAATACTCAGTTTTAAATATTATATTCTTCACCCCATCAGTTCTTGTGTTATACTTAGTAATTTATCACACATAATCTTGTAAATACTCAGTTTTTTTTAAATATTATATTCTTCACCCCATCAGTTCTTGTGTTGTACTTAGTAATTTATCACACATAATCTTGTAAATACTCAGTTTTTTAAATATTATATTCTTCACCCCATCAGTTCTTGTGTTATACTTAGTAATTTATCACACATAATCTTGTAAATACTCAGTTTTTTAAATATTATATTCTTCACCCCGTCAGTTCTTGTGTTATACTTAGTAATTTATCACACATAATCTTGTAAATACTCAGTTTTTAAATATTATATTCTTCACCCCATCAGTTATTGTGTTATACTTAGTAATTTATCACACATAATCTTGTAAATACTCAGTTTTTTAAATATTATATTCTTCACCCCATCAGTTCTTGTGTTATACTTAGTAATTTATCACACATAATCTTGTAAATACTCAGTTTTTTAAAATATCATATTCTTCACCCCATCAGTTCTTGTATTATACTTAGTAATTTATCACACATAATCTTGTAAATACTCAGTTTTTAAATATTATATTCTTCACCCCATCAGTTCTTGTGTTATACTTAGTAATTTATCACACATAATCTTGTAAATACTCAGGTTTTTAAATATTATATTCTTCACCCCATCAGTTCTTGTGCTACACTTAGTAATTTATCACACATAATCTTGTAAATACTCAGTTTTTAAATATTATATTCTTCACCCCATCAGTTCTTGTGTTATACTTAGTAATTTATCACACATAATCTTGTAAATACTCAGTTTTTAAATATTATATTCTTCACCCCATCAGTTCTTGTGTTATACTTAGTAATTTATCACACATAATCTTGTAAATACTCAGGTTTTTAAATATTATATTCTTCACCCCATCAGTTCTTGTGTTACACTTAGTAATTTATCACACATAATCTTGTAAATACTCAGTTTTTAAATATTATATTCTTCACCCCATCAGTTCTTGTGTTATACTTAGTAATTTATCACACGTAATCTTGTAAATACTCAGTTTTTAAATATTATATTCTTCACCCCATCAGTTCTTGTGTTATACTTAGTAATTTATCACACATAATCTTGTAAATACTCAGTTTTTAAATATTATATTCTTCACCCCATCAGTTCTTGTGTTATACTTAGTAATTTATCACACATAATCTTGTAAATACTCAGTTTTTTAAATATTATATTCTTCACCCCATCAGTTCTTGTGTTATACTTAGTAATTTATCACACATAATCTTGTCTCTTATCTGCAGAGTTTGTCACTTCCCTGCTGCTAGTTGTGAAATATGGTCTGGCATCAGAATGTCTGCTGTCTAAAACATTACTTTTTATATGCTGCAATAAGCTATCACCATAGCCACGTTCTTTAAATTATTCTATCATTTCATCTAATTTATTACAACATTGTACATTATCTGTGTTGAGCCTACTATGTAGGTCAACTTATAAGAAGGGCATGGCATCTAGGTTCAGACAGGTCATAATACCATGATACTTGGCCCTCATCAGGTCCATCATAGAGTTTAACGCACCCTTCAATATGTACCTGACCAAACAACTGCAACATCCACAAAGGTTCCCAGAAGTGCCAGAAGCTGTAGAAGACTGGGGGGGCACTTACTGATCTAAAAAGGGCAATTTACTACCACAACATAGGTTCACTTGGAAGACGTTTTATGCTTAACCAATTTCCCTTCTGGTGCTTCAATTAACATTTGCTGATTGGTCTTACCTATCCCCATGGCTGATAATTGCATGTTAGCCTTACTGAGAATAAATGTGATCATACTATAGATAATTTGAGGAGATTCATGTAAGCGATGCAGCATTTAGGAACTGCCTCTATCCATTAGTGACATAAGGGGCAATTCTGGAGTACATTTTCTATTACCTATCCTTAGATATAAGTTGTATTGGAATATGGACAGGGATGAGCTTTGTTTTACTTGAATGGATACTCTGTTCTGGAACAGTGGTAGCCTCTGTGATATATATCCATCTCTTCACAACATTCAGTTTAGATACCTAGACTGAGTATTTCTGATGCCATTTGACTTGCTGATGTTCAGTAGGTCCAGCTGTATTTGGTCGGAGGATGCCTTGTATGCCAGACATGTCACCTCGAAGCACTCTGTGGGATAATGAGCATAGTAATAAATCTTTGAGGTGGTCCATGCAGGACCTGCTGTTTAGGACTTGTGTCCTTTTAGTAAGGTATCTCTTTGGGCATTCCAATTGTTGCAGGAGTCTGGACAGATACATGCCAAAGAAAGCATTATACAAAATGAGTGACCTAATGAGGGTTTGTAAAAGGGTACAATAACATCTCTAGATACAGTCAAAATCAATTTGTTTATAAGCGGTGCAATATAGAAAGACTTTCTTATGACTCTGGGCACATGTTGGTCAAAAGTTAGTTCACTGTACACACAAGTTCCCAAACGCCAAACAACTGGGTCAGTTCTCAGGGTGCATTGCCAATTTGGTAGTTCCCTGGAGTAGATGACTTCTCAAAGGATATGATGATATATTTCTTGGAGTTAGTTTCAATTCATGATTTTGGCACCAGTTATTGTTTGAGAAAAACCTTCCTGCGTGATGGCTAAGTCATTTGGGAATTTAATAACTGCTCCTAGCTTGCAGTCATCTCAAACATAGTCGGCCAAAGCCCTTTGGTATTTCGTTCTACTTTTGAGATGTATATACCAAACAGAAAAAGTCTCTGCACCGAACCCTGGGGGACTCCATTGGTGACTGGTCTCTTCCCCTATTTTGAACTACTGCATCCTGTGAGCAAGCATACATGTATGCATTCTTTGATTCACCTTCCCAATTGTATAAACATGATTGTATTAAATTATATTCCTTTTATAATACAGCACCACTTGTTAGAATGTGTTTTAAATTTGTAGTTTGGAACAGTCTTCTAGTAAGCAATGAAACAAAATGTATGAACCAATAATGAAAAAACTACTAACAGTCAGAAACAGCTAGTTGTCTTTACATACTTTAACATCTTGTCTGACAACTTTGTTACTAATATTATAAATGACATGACACTCTTAACTTGCAACACTTTCTGTATATACTGTTGATAATCAATATCCGTGGATTTTGCAGCAGTAGCATTGTTGCCTCAAAGCAAAAGGTTCTCCCGTTCAATTCTCGGCTGGAGTGCAGGGAGTGCCTTCTGTGTGGAGTCTGCATGTCCTCCAGGCGGGTCGAGTGGCGTTCCAAAAGACATGCGTGAATGGGCATGCCTTTGTTGAAAGTTGGGCATCGAGCTGGCAACTCGGCACCGTAAAAAAAATGTACTGCCAATCATTAGTGGACTGGAGTTCCACTGTGGCAACCCCTAACCGGGAAAAGCCGAAAGACAAACAACTGTTGATAATCAATATCTTGTTATTGCATTAAAGCCAACAACCTGTAATGTTGTTTACTATTGCAGCAACTTTGTATCTCTGTCATGTACATGATGTGGTGCTTTTCTCTCCGGGCATCCGCTGAAAAAAGATGTGTGTCCAGTCAGAATTTCCCGGTAAACAAATGTGAATAAATAAAAAAAATAAAAAAATACCCATTTCAGAAAATTTCAACCATAAAAAGGCCATTGCAATCCACCAATATCAGTAAACATGCAAAATCTCTGCAGAATGAAGTAATTTAAATAATTCCACATTAAAAGGTTGCTGCTAGCAAACAACTGTATTATATTTCATTGTTTCATCTACAAGTAAAGTGCCTGTTGCCCTTGAAGAATAAATTGCCAATGCTACATTAAAAAATGATAAGCTAGTAATTTTGCAATGGGGAACTGGTAACAGGAACATAGTTACTAGGTAACTCCTCCAAAAGAGGGCATTCATAGGACTGCAGCATCCATTCCCTTTAAAAGTACAACATAGTACAGTATCAGCCATCCATCTGCATACTGTGGGAGTAGAACCCACAGCCTTCTGCATCAAAAGCAAGCATAACGCCTGTTCTGTTACTGACAATACAAATGACTCAACTTAAGTAGCACTAAACTTCTCTTCCCCTGAAGCCCTCAGCTCCTTGGAAAATCCACTTGACACTCAACTAGATCTCTCAACTTCCCAGCACAAGAACTTTGGAAAAAGCTAAAATGTATTTTTATTTTTACTGCTGTTTTAGCTACTTTTCTGTATAAATAAAAATCAAAGCCCGTTTCCTACCTTTCCCGTAACTAGTGTAGTCCAGATTCAGATTTGCTGTATCCAGGACTGTATGCAAGCTTCTGAGACCCCCAAGCTTTCTGTGCAGGAGGGAAGCAGTCTAGCATATTAGTGGGAGAGGTAAGCACTAAGTAGTTGTTCTGGCCCAGAAATTGTAGTTATTAGCCGTTTGGGCAGTTTTTGCATCTCTGTCAACTTTCTGATTAAAAAGCCTGCATTTGCACTTGTTTCTTCTCTTTCCTGCAACTAGTTTAGTCCAGATACAGATTCTTAGTTTTAGCACTTGAAATTACTTATTCGTGCTCAGCACTTACTCAGAACTTGTAAGCACTAAATAAGCTACTAATTACTACAGCACTCAACCTTCCTCATTGCCTAGAGGAAAACAGTTTTTGTACTTACTTTCCTCACTTGCTTAGAGAAAAACAGCTCTTGCACTCACTTATATAGAGGAAAATAGTTTTTTATTCAGGCATGTCCAAGGGTCAGCTCCCAGTGTTCTCTCCTGTTTATCTGATGAATCTGGGCATCTTGGGGCAATGCAGAAATTGCTTCATGTACACAGAAAACCCTCTCCTCCTACCACCCAACACTACAACCTGTGAGAGATGCACTTATCAAGCCAAACTGGAGGTAAAGCTCTCTCCAACCAATATGGAACTTGACAGTCAAGAGGAGAAGGTAAACACTTGCACCACACCACACTCATCACATAGTCTCACTAAATCTACACCACCAAAATCCACACACACAAACACATAAACATTCATGGAGGCTCCCAATAATAATCTGCTCAAGCAACAGAGACCTCCAAAGCAGAAATGCAAGCAACCTCCACCCCCCAACACAACCCAAATGACACATAGCCCACAGACTCAGTGTGCCACTCAATCATAGCCAATAAGGCAAAGCAACATACCCAACACACTGTCATAGGTGACTCTATAGACAGACGCACTGATGACCCACTCACCAGGCGAAACAAGAAGGATACTGCCAGCTGCCTGTTGGGTTCCAGGATCCACCACATAACCCATGCACTCGGGTCACTCCACAACAAGTATAAATATGACTCTGTCATTGTCCATGTTGGTGTGAACGACCTGAGATGTACCTCCTGGGACTACATGAAAAGAGACATGGAAGAGCTCTTCGATCTTGTAGCCTAGGCAGGTATAACTCTAGCCCTCAGTAGAACTCTGCCATCACCCAGAATGATACTGCAGTACAAGGACATAATGATCGACTTCAACAATTGGCTAAGCTCCTGGTGTCAATCTAAAGGGATCCAGTACCTGTCTGCCTGGGATGACATGGTCGACAGACCACGATGCTTTGCCAGAGATGGCCTGCACCTGTCACCCCTGGGATTCCAGATACTGGCTAAGGTTCTTGCCGCCCCTACAGTGCCTTTTTTATGCAAGGTTCAAATGACAAATTCACCACCATAATAGGAACAGGCAAGCAAAAACTGAGGGTGATGCAACTCAATGCTATAAGTCTAAATCTCAAAATGCACTAACTCGAGGCACTCCTTAAAATGGAGAACATACATATCTGTGCAGTGACTGAGACCTGGTTCAAGACTCCAGAGAGCACCCCTACACTACCAGGCTATAACTCATACCACACTTTTCTGCCATGAATCATGGACTGGAACACCAAAGGCGGAGGTGTGTCCATATTCATTAAGGATATCCATACCTCCAGACTAGTTGCTAAGCATAATGCATCCGAGGTTAACCAAGTGCAACAAACTCTGGGCGAAACTGCAATCCAAATTGTAGCTTGCTACAGATCCCCCACCATGCCACAGGATTCCCACTCCTCCTTTCTTGATGTACTGGAAAATATTAGGGTTCAACCAAACACCCTAATATTGGGCGTTTTCAACTACCCCACCATTAACTGGAAAACTACTCATATACCAACTCCTTCGCTCAACGCTTTCTGGAATTCATAAACTCCAATGCCCTGGTTCAACTTATCCACACCCCCACCAGAGGCAACAATATCCTAGATCTAGTCATTACCAACATGTGTGACTGGTGTTCCACACCTGAAGTCAACGCCTCATTGGTCCGATCCGACCATAAGCTAATCACCCTAGATATCCACAGCCTGCCCCCATCCACCATTAAGAAAACCACGGTAAAAAAATTCTCCAAAGCCAACTTCATGCTTCTTAAGACAGAAGTGGTAAACTTCATGACACCCATGCAGATGGGCAATACAGTTACGACTACTGAGTCCTACACAATTGCACTTTATAAGAACTTAAACAAATGCATGGATCGTGCTATCCCAAACAGAACCAAGGCACTATCCTCCAAAAAAAGGAAGCCAATCTGGTGGTCCCCTGCCATAAACAAACTGTACAAAAAAAGGAAGAAACTGTTGCAAGAGAGATTAAAATCCCATGAGTGGAGGAGCTCCCTGGTCAGCCTCAGTAAGAAACTGCGATCCCTGATAAAATCCTCCAAAGCTAGGTATGAAAACAAAATTGCCACTGATTCTAAAAGACAGCCACAGAGCACTCTACAGCTATGTCAAGAATCTCAATGGCAACACTCAGATCTGCTCTGAGTTATAGCACAATGGCACTAAATATACAGACCCAACTGATATTGCCAACATCCTGGCAGAAAGGTTCAGTGCTAACTTTACCCCCCCTCTCACCCCCTAAAGGGCCCATCTCTATATCGGAAGAATGCAAAGTTCCTGTAATCATGGCTGCATAGGTAAAAACCACACTCTCCAAAGCCAAGAACACAGCAGCCATGGAGCCAGACAACATCCCAGGCTGTATTCTAAATGAACTGCACCCCACCTAAGTACCATATTCAATCATAGCCTCACCTCAGGCTTTGTGCCTGCTGAATGGTGCACAGCGATGGTTATCCCACTCCACAAGGGGGGAGCCACCACAGACCCCAGGAACTACCGCCCCATTAGCCTGAAGAGCCTAGTCTGCAAGGCTATGGAATGTATCATCATTGAACCTATAAACAAAGACATTGGTAATCTCCAAACTCTGAACCCCACACAGTTTGGGTTTGTAAAAGGCAGATCATGTCTCCTAAAACTGACAGACTTCTTTGAAGCAGTCACCAAAGGCGTAGATGAGGGTAAGGTGGTTCACACAGCCTATCTAGATCTTGCCAAGGCTTTTGACACCATCCCCCACTCTGGAATTATAGATAAACTCATTAAACTAGGCATAAATCCCTATGTCACAAGATGGGTTGCCAACTGGCTCATTGACAAGAACCCACACTGTGAAAGTAGCAGACTCCAAATCCGACTTCAGACCAGTGACAAGTAGAGTACCCACATGGTTCAGTCCTGGGTCCTCTCCTGTTTGGTATCTACTTCTCTGAAGTCCAGGCTAATGCAGAAGGTCTTTGGTTAACTAAGTTTGCAGATGACTGCAAACTAGGAGCCATAATCGAAACTCCTAACGATGTGGACATCCTACAAAAGAGCCTCACTGAGACAGATGCCTGGTGTCAAAGACATGGCCTCAAGCTCAATGCCAAAAAGTGCATCGTCATCCCCTTTGGTAAAAACTCTGTACCCATGAACTACAACATAGGTGGTAGTATACTTAACACCGAAAGTGTGATAACAGGCCTTGGGAGACAGGTGGACAGTAGTCTCTCCTTTGACAATCACATTGTCACAATAGTCAGGAAATCCTACATGGCACACCTCATCACAAAAGGTTTCTCATCCAGAAAAAAAAGAGGTCATTGTTCCCCTCTACTCATCACTCATTAGACCCATTATGGAGTACATTGCTCCTTTTTGTATGTACCTCACAAGACATCTACAACTGGAAAGGCTGCAGAAATACCTCACAAACAGAATTACCGGCCTCAAACAGATGCCCTACGCAGACAGTCTCAAAAAACTCCAGCTTTACTCCATCGCATATCACCTACTCAGAGGCGATCTCTGCCTAACATACAAAGCTATGTCAAACCCACAGCTGTTGGACATGCTCCACTTAAAGGAGTACAACGGGTTTCTAAACTGATTTCCTCAACTTCCCTTCATTTTTCCTCCCTATTTACACCTTCCTGCATAAACCAACAACAAAGCATTGTTTGCAAAATTTAAATTCCCATAACTTTTCTGAAACAAGCCTACCTTAGCGTACAGGGATTGTTTCATAGGTTGGTACTAAGCTAACTGCCCTTGTGAGCCATTTTAAGCCTAGCCAATTATCCCTAGTAAGACTCAAACCCTGCACCTTGTGTTTGTAAGGCAAACACCTTAACCATTAGGCCACCCTCCCACCCTTTTTCCTTTTCCCTTTCAATAACATTCTATCATGTTTCAGTTAAGCTCACTGGAGTCCCCCAATTACTGATGTCATCGCGGCCAGGCAGTGTTGGTATTTTTTTTTAACAGTTCCCTCCCCCGAAGTGACATCACCACGGCCAGCCTCTTGTTCTCTGTCAAACAATCAAACCCACCCATTCTGTGACGTTACAGCTGCCTTGTCCTTACCCCAGCCTTGGAGTCCTCAAATAGAGTTGCAGGAGATAGGGAAGTTCTTTTCCTGTTGGTGTTTCCAGTACACAGTATTTTGCCAAAGGAACCTGTTGTGGGAAGCTCTGCTTGTATCAGCTTATTTTCGGGGACCTGCTAAACTGGTAAGTCAACTTTTTTTTTTAAAAGTAGCTCCCTAAATCACTAACATTTGTAAAGGAACTTATTTTATTCATGCTCTCGACATATTATTTAAAGATGTCCCCAGATGTTTCGCATCCACACTTGTCAATATACTGATCCTCCACAGTATTTTTTATTTATTTTTTCGGGGGGGGGGCACATATATGTTCATTCTGATAATGGTTTTACCACTGTGTACTAACACCAGTGGCAATTATACCAAACCTGGACAGCTGCAAGGTTTGTGGACAGCAGCGTTCCCCCCCGACCTGTTCGGAAAAACAGTGTTTGTGTGTGTGAGTGAATGCGTGCATGAAAACAGATTGTATGCATGTGTGAATGCAGACGAGACTGTGTATGTGTGTATAAGAGAGACTGAATAGTGTTTGAGAGAATGAACGGTTCATGGAAGCAGATTGTATGTGTTTGTGCATGCAGAAGAGAGTGTGTGTGTGTGTGTGCGTGTGTGTGTGTGTGTGTGTGTGTGTGTGTGTGTGTGTGTGTATGACAGAGATTGAAGAGTGTTTGAGAAAATGAATGGTGCGTGCATGAAAGCAGATTGCGTGTGTTTGTGAATGCAGAAGAGAGTGTGTATGTGTGTTACTGTCCATTTTACAAATGGCTATTGATTGGTTTAGCCACACTGCTAGCATTATAAGATGTTAGCGAAAGCAGGAAATCATCACTTGACACCATACATTTAAAAACAATAGATGATTTGCCTACAATTTTGCTAGGTGAACAAAATGTATTTATGATTTACTTCATAAATATCAACTAACTTCCCTTTGGCTGGCCTTAATACAGTTTTGCATTCAGTTAATGTGGACACATGGTTTAATGCAAGTCAAGTACATTGTATTTCTGCAGTAGGCAGTGCAAGATTTTCCATGTGAACAGCATCAGTGTATTGAGTTAAGCTTGATTCCCTCTGGCTATTAGATGTCACATGTCAAATTATTTACACTGCCTAAAATGTGTTCATTTTAAACTGATTTATGTATTAACAGTTCTTAGCAGTGGTCTGTACATTTCAAGTATCACAGGTAATTCTCATTTGTAAATTAAGCATTACTATTTATTTCTGAATCACGCTTTGTTAATAGTGCATTGATTTTTTTTTTATATTCTAAATCTTTATGCAAGCATTTATCTACAAAGCTTTAAAGGGATACTAGCTCACCTGTGTTATTTTCTTTATTCTCATTAAGATTATGACGTAATATAAAGTTTTATTTAGCCACTTATACAGTGTATGCAACAAATGGAAGAATACACATTTCATTTAGTGTATATATATATATATATATATATATATATATATATATATATATATATATATATATATATATATATATATATATCCCTTTTTTAAATAGTTAAAATGCTAAACAGAATTTGGCAGAGGTGTGCATCACACACACTTTATTTATTTTATTTATTTACATTTGTTGACCGGGAGTGTCCGACTGGACGTAGGTCCATTTTCAGAGGAGGCCCAGGAAGAAAAGCTCCACAGTTAAAATAAACAGACAGTAGTTACATTGGATTACATAGCAATTAACAATTAAACATAGCAATTATTTACAACATATTTACAGATGAAGAACATAGTACATCAGTAGACAACTGGAATCTTTATCTGTGAAGTACATAACAGACATTAACAAATGTTACAATAAGAAATTCCTGCTGTATAATAATTACAAGGCTTATGAGCATCTGAGCTTGCTATAATCAAGGTAGTTAGTGGAGTCAAAAGAAAGGTAGTGGTTGGATGGGGTGGGTGATATTAGAGTGGGAGTTGCAAGGGCATAGCCAGCATGTTTTTAGGTGCGCTTTTAGTAAAGTTTTGAAGTGGGTGCATGATGGTATGGAGGTAATTGTGGATGGGAGAGAGTTCCATAATTTGCCTATGGTGCAAGAGAATAGTGCTTCACCAGTAGAGTTATTGGCTTTAGTGATCTGCAAGTGATTTTTGTTGCTGGATCTTAGTGGTCTGGTGGTGTGATAGGGTTGGAGTAGATTCTGGAGGGATGGGACATTTACTGGATGGCTTAGTAGTTTGTGGGTGAGTTGATACCACTGAAGGAGGTGAGGGAGTTCAACCAGCCCAGTTCAGCAAGTGAGAGACAGTGGTGACTATGGTAGGATGCCCCTATGGCGAATTTGGCAATTTTGTTGTAGCAGGTCTCTAGCTTGTTTAGATTGCATTGCCTTAAGTTGCTATATATTGGACAGGCATAAAGTAGGGTGGAGATAAGGTGGGAATTTGCTATTGAAATATTTGCTGCTTTGTGAGAAGTTGCTTATTTCTGTATAACGCTCCTAGTTTTTTGTGGACTTTTTTTATGGTCATGGATATGTGAATGTCAAATTTTAGTTTATTGTCTATTTCCACTCCTAGCAATTTGGTGTGTTCAGTTGGGTATATAGTGGTGTTGTCTTTTGCTGTGATGTTAAAGTGAGAGTTGTTTTGAGTATGTTTGATGGGTTGGAAGATGAGTAGTTTAGTTTTGTTTGGGTTGAGTATTAATTGGGCATCAGATAAACCAAGTTTCAACAGAGGAAAAGGCTTCCTGTGTGACTTTTTTCAGTTTGGGCAGGGACTGGGCTGAGCAGATATTGAGGCATCTGCGTATTGTATGAGTGTGTCATGTTTGGTGGCAGAGGCTAGATTATTGGTGTAAACAGAGAGTAGGGGTCCAAGGATGGATCCGCAGGGAACCCCTATGGAGACAGGTAGTTAAGGGAGATATGTCATTCTGCCATACAACGGATTGTTGGTGGTCAGACAGGTAACTCTGAAACCAGTTGGTGGCTGATTGAGAGAAGGATAGGTTATTGAGGACAGAGATAAGTTGCTTGTGTGGGACCATGTCAAATGCTTTAGATAGGTCTAGGAAAGTAGCAGAGGAGAGATAGCCATTGTTTTTATGCTGAAGAATAGTGTGGTGGTGCTATGGTTTGGTCGGAAACCATGCTGAGTATTGGAAAGGAGGTTGTTAGTAAGGAGGTAGTCTGAGACCCGAGAGTGTATGCATCTCTCTAGTATTTTGGAGAGTGGAGAGAGAATAGCTATGGGGCGTAATTGGTTAGTTCTGTGGAGGGTCCGCCTTTGTGGTGGGGAATTATATGTGATACTTTCCACAGTATGGAAACGTAACTTTCTGACAGAGATCGGTTAATCAAGATGGATACTGGGTAGGCCAGAGCATCAGCTGCTATTTGCAGGTATTCAATTGGGAGGTTGTCTGCTGCTAATTTGGTGGGTTTAAGTTTAGTTAAGAGTTTTTTTTATGTTGGAGGTAGATACAGGAGAAAAAGAGAAGGCAGTGGGGAGATTACTAGTTGAAGGTGTGGGCTGGAGGGGAGGGGGTTGTGTTGTTTGGCTAGTGATAGTATGGTTTGTGTGAAGTGTGTGTGTTGAATGAGGTAGCAATATTTTCCGAGGAGTGAGGGATGTTAGGAGGAGTGGTACTGACTTTACCTGGGTGGAGGATGGAGTTTATGGAGGACCAGAATTGTTTGGGGCTGTGTTGTGAGGAGTCTAGGGCAGACTGGTAGTACTGGAATTTGTCCTGTTTTATTTGCTTTTTAACTCTATTGCTTAGTTCTAGGAATTTCTGTCTAGTTGAGGGGGTTTGGTTTTGCGCCAGTGCTCCCAGGCTTTATCCCTGTTTTTCATTTCTGACTTAGTGGTTTTCTGTAGCCATGGGGAGGGTTGTGCTTTGGTTCTGGAAAGTCTTACGGGGGCATGGTAATTAAGGATGCTCAGGAAGGTAGTATTAAAAAATTCAACTACGTCATCAAGACTGAGGTACTTTAGAGGATGCCAGTTACATTCTTAGAAGGATGAGATGAATGTGAGTGGGTTAAAGTTTAGTTTTTTACATATTTGATGGTAGACGACAGGTTTAGCTTGGTATATGTATTTTTTTGAGTAGGAATGTTGGGGAGTGATCACTGAGGCTATCTGATAAGCAGCCTGTTATATATGACTGGGGGCTCTTACTGACTAGTATCCAATCCAGGATAGTGTGCTTCCTGGAGTTTTTATTTATCCTGGTTGGCGACTGGACTAGTTGGGTGAAGTCATGAAGGTTTACATGACGGGTTGGATGGTTGCCAGAACAGGATTGCCAGTCAATACTGAAATCACCTAAAATGATTTCTTGGGGGAGATGGTGGGTAGACCAGCTGAGGAGGTTTTCTAGTGGAGGGATGTTTTGGCCAGGTGGGAAGTAGCATCCAATTATGTTGATGGTTTTGTTTTGGTTTATTTTAAGGTTGGTATACATTATTTCCTCATTGCCTATTTGTGGAGCTGATGATTTTAAGATCTGGATGTTCAGATGCTGTTTAAATATTATAGCTACACTGCCTCCTTTCTTGTTTAGCCGGTCTACTGTTAGTATGCCGTAACCTGTAGGGAGTATTTGCTCACTGGTAATGTGAGGTTTTAGCCAGGTTTCTGTAAGGATGACTATATCTGGGGATTACAAGTCTATGGTGGCATGAAGTTCATGGACTTTGTTGGATATACTTCTAATATTTAGGCTTAGTAGAAGGAAGTCACTTGGCTTTCTATTGGCTGTAATATGGGAGAAGTTGTGGTTTCTAGTCTGATTATGAGGATTGGGGTTGGAGATGGTAGGGCCAGGGTTGGGGTGGATGTCTCCACTTAGGGCTAGTTTTGATATGCATGAGGTTATTAGTTTTCTCAGTTTTTGAATGTGTTTGTTTATAAGGGAAACTTTATGATTGTGCTCTGTGGGTAATAGGTATGGTGGGAGGGTCACTATGTTAAGTTGTAGGGATGCTTTATGTTTGAGTAATATAGTTGGTAGAATATGTGGGGGGGTGCATAGGGATGGTTCTTGAGTTGGTGGGAGGGGCGCTGAGTGAGGGTGAGACATGAGTGGTGGGGTGAGTAGTAGTACAGTGGTAGTGGCGGAGTGGCATGTGATAATCTACTGCTTAATCAAAAGTATTGAATGCACAAGTTAAAAGTAGGCAGTGGCATGAATAACTAAAGGCTATTAATTAAATGAATAAAACAGTTCAGTGTACTTCGTTTTTGAAAAGGTAATGCTGAAGTCTAGACTTAAATTTATATGTTAAGCACGCTATTGTTAGACTTTATATACAGATAGACTCAAGATGAATTCTGAGCTGCTACCTACCACTGATAGATATTCAATTAAACAGCAAGTACTCTTAAGAGGATTAAATTGGCTGCTTTGGTGCTTTTGCATTCAGTTAACATATTTCTGTGCGACTTTAATTTATATACGTTCTGCCTTTTTTTTTTCTCCAAATGTTTAGAATTTCTAATTCAGTGACAGGAATTTATCCCAATGCTGAGTCAGGATATATATATATATATATATAGAGTTCACAAAGCCAGTGTTGCTTCAGTCCTTGAGGTTTGCTGAAGTGCTCTTTTTAACACCCACTATATACCCAAAATAGCTCCTTCTGCAATTTATATTGGGTTACAGGTACTAGTAACATACTTAAGTATGCTTGGAAATTCTTTTTTATTAAGTCTGTTGCTCCTCCTCCTCCCCACGGGAACTGTTTGGGGGTGTTCTAGTTTTTGTTAACAAATCCTGGTATTCTAAGACTTTGTGTCTCACACTTAGGGCACTAATTGTTGGATGCAGTTATTTCAAAGTTAATGATATTTTTGTCTTTCACCATTACATTTTTTTTTCTTTTTGGCTTGTCCCATGTAATCGGAGCTTCTTCATTTTCTAAAAAAACTTTAGGGTTCATGTTTCCAGTACTTCTCATCTGCATGCACTTTGCAGTGTTTGCACAATCCCTAGTGAAGCAGTTTGACCAAATTGCTGTTCCTCTCAGCATACAGATCATCAGGTTTAAATATATTACAAAAAGCAATGAGATGTGCCACAGGTTCTAGTAATGTAATATAGAAAGAGTTTTTCTCTGGTTTTCCCACTCCATTCATAGGCTTTGGAAAGCAATGTGTCTAGCCCCATCTTGACCTACCATTATCAGCTTTTCATATTTTGATTTAAATTCATTTCTGCTTAATCATTCTTGCATCAGATCTTGATCAACATGTGGTTGTTCCAGCTATTCATTACACTTGTTACTATAATTGTGGTCTTTTTAGCATCTTTTCTTTTCTTCTGGTCTTGTTCTTTATATACTTTCTTTATTTACTTTTTGGCACTTTCTGCTGATGTCTAATTTTTCATCTATGTCTGGTTTGATTTCTATTAGGTTCATATGTATGGAACTAGACTATAGGCCCAACGGCCTACGTAAGCCTAGACAACAAGGTTTCTTGGCTTACACCACCCAAGAAAGTTATTTTCCTGTGCCACTATTGAGCAGAGACACAGAAGTGATCCCCGGGATGTATTTCCTATTTCCCATCCACTCATGAAGATTTTTTTCTTAAAGAGTGCTAATGAAGAACTTTGCTAGACATAGATGGGTAGCCTGTTCCAGAGAATGGGAAGTTTCTGGGACAGGAATCTATCCCTCCAGCATGTCCTGTTTATTGTGGTGAAAAGGTTTAAGTCCCTAGAGCTTGTAGCTCGGAGGGATTGGGATTCCTTTAGATGTAGTATGTCCAACAGCTCTGGGTTTGACATAGCTTTATATGTTAGGCAGAGATCACCTCAGAGGAGGCGATATACTACGGATTAAAGCTGGAGTTTTTTGAGGTGGTCAGTGTAGGGCATTTGTTTGAGGCCAGTAATCCTCTTTGTGAGGTACCTCTGTGGCTTTTCCAGCTGCTGCAGATGTCTTGTGAGGTACATTCCAAAAGGGGCGTTGAACTCTATAATGGGTCTAATGAGTGTCGAGTAGAGGGGAACAATGACCTCTTTTTTTCCTGGATGAGAACCATTTTATGATGAGGTGTGCCACGTAGAAGGACTTCCTGACTACAGTGGTGATGTGACTATCAAAGGAGAGACTACTGTCCACCTGGGTCCCAAGGTCTCTTATCACACATTCAGTGTTAAGTAGATTGCTGCCTATGTGGTAGTTCATGGGTACAGAGTTTTTACCAAAGGAGATGACACTGCACTTTGTGGCATTGAGCGAGCTTGAGGCCATGGCTCTGACACCAGCAATCTGTCTCAGTGAGGCCCTTCTGTAGGATGTCCACATCATTTGGGGACTTGACTATGGCTCCTAGCTTGCAGTCACCTGTGAACTTCTTAGCCAGAGGCCTTCTGTGTTAGCCTGTACTTCAGAGAAGTAGATACCAAACAGGAGAGGTCCCAGGACAGAACCCTGTGGTACCCCGCTTGTCATTGCTTTTTGACTATTCTATTCTATAGTCAGCTATTCTGACTCTTTTCTAAAATGCTTGTGTTAATTTGAGGAAAGATGGCCACTGATGTACCACTGAGCAGTCACACTTTCTATTGGTATATGCTGAGAAACAGAGCTAAATATGAGAAAAATCAAGTACATTCTGCAAAACTAAATAAACATAAACCTTCCTGATTTTCCTTATATGTTTGTGCTGTCCCTCATAAATCTCAATTTCTTTTTTTTTTTTTTTTTAAACAGCATATTTCTCCCATTGCTTCTTTTGCACTGATGTACCATGCGACTCCAACTCAACTTTTATATTGGTTTCCCATTGAAGGTTCCAAAGTATCTTCATATGGCAACTGATCACAGAAGCATAGGAGTATACTAGGCTATCGACCTGGGGGTTATTTCAAGCCTAGCAGTTTCATCCAAATGTGATACCATACAAGTAGTAGTCCATACCCAGGATTGCATTTAGCAATGACTGGCCATGTCCAGGAGGGTTGTGGGTGTTCTGTTTCACATTAATTGGTAGCCTGATCCAAAGACGCAGCAG
>NC_056744.1:1688924767-1688962089 GCF_019279795.1 Protopterus annectens | reverse complement strand
TTGATCCTGCTAGTATTGCATTGCTTTGATTGTAGTAATGCTGAATGTTGATAAATATTTTCTATTATGAATACTGTGTTAGTGATGCTGTGTTTAAAGTGACCCAGTAATGAACTTGTACACTTCATGTTGCAAGGATTCAAGTTTGTAGGTTACCTGCATAAGTAGCTTGCATTTTTGGTAGCTCATAACTGATAACACATACTTAATAGCAAGGGCTAATATGTTCCCCACCATTCAGTGCCTCACAATATCGGTCAGTACATTGGTCAAACTGTACCAGGTATTATGGATTCCACATTTTTATCCAGTTTCTGCATATGACTAAATTAGGTAATGAAGAGGTCAAGCTAAATTCCCAAATTACTGTACATGAAGACAGTTTGTTAAGGCTGTTTATCTAGTACTAAGATGTACTAGTCATAGTTAACTGTCCTCACACACTTTGTGCCAAAACACAAGCTTTTGGTTTTCCATCAATTAACTACAAGTCCTAGCTGATTTAGTCTAAGGGGAAAACTAGGTCAGTTTATTACTAAAGTACTGAGGGACCTGATAGCCTTGTACACACCTGTGAAGCTGTGAACATGGTTAATGATCACTAGAGTCCTTAAAAGCCTGGCCATGCAATACAAGTGGGACCCTCAAATTTGATCTGGTTTATATTTGATTTATAGGGGTGACTTACTGACTGCCTCTGTCCATCAGAGACATAGGAGCTAGACTGGGGTGAATTTCCATTTACCCATCCATTGGTCCAAGTTGCTCTTAAATAGGTATAGGTAGGAACTTTGCTTCTCATGGATTGGGAGCCTGTTTCAGAAAATAAGAATTCTGTAAGAAACATATCTGTCTCTCCCAGTTTGTTTCAAGCAAAATGTAGGTCTTTTAATCTATTAATTCTGATGTGGTTTGTATTTTTGGTTCATAGGTAGGTAGGTACTAGGCTATCGGCCCTAGGGCCTATACAAGCCCAGCCAAAAAGGTACCCTGGCTTTTGCCACCCAAGAAAATTATTTTCCTGTCCCACTGTTGAACAGAGCCACAGAAGTGATCCCCGGGGTGAATTTCCTATTTCCCATCCAATCATCAAGATTTTTCTTGAAGTGCTAATGAGGAGCTTTGTTTGATATAGATAGGTAGTTTGTTCCAGAGTATGGGAAGTCTCTGGGACAGGAATCTATCCCTCCGGCATGTTCTGTTTATTGTGGTGGCAAGGTTTTGGTCCCTAGAGTGTATAGCTCGGAGGGACTGGGATTTCTTTAAAGGAGTACCGCACCCACAGACTCAAAAAAACATGTTTAAAACATCATGGCATGATGTTTCCTACACTTTAACAGCACTCTGGGATTATTTACAGGATTTGAAATATTTTTGTATGTAATTCCAGACTCTGACTACCTGGAGGCCAGCATATTGATGTGGTTTGAATAAATCAGGTTGCCATTCAGTATCCCAGAAATAATTTTTGGCTCAAAAATGTTACATCATGCAGGCCTCCGTTTGCCTAAAGCTCCTGTCATTTCATAGATGTTGCATGCATACAAAGTATTGAGTAAAGTTGAACAGTGTAAGTAACATTCCCTGCTGCTGGATGACTACTTAAAAACAGAAACCGTGCAAATGTCACAGAACACACTCAAAGTGCTGTTTACTGCTGCCTTTTTTTCTAATTTAGTTTAAATGGCACTATTTTGTGAGACAATGAATTCCAGTCCATTTACTTCTCCCCTACCCTGTAACACTTGGCTTCCATAGCTGTCAAAGTCCTGAGGGTAATTTGACCTGACAATGCCGTTGATTGGCAGATCTCAGCAGGGTGCTTGACTCGTGTAATTTAATCTTTGCTCTAGCATTTCCTTTGTTAGAGGGGACATTTTTTTTTTGCTGCACTACAGCCATGGTCTTACTTGACTGCATTCACATCCAGTTTATATAGCAACTCCTGTAAGGTCTTGCACCAAGGAGCTAAAGAATAAAACATTTATACTATTAACCAGTTTAGCTCTTTATTAATGTAAGTGTTAAGGTATCACTTCATGCTTCCACCTTGTTAAAAATTGAGATTTACACATTGAAAGTGTGTTTACTTATGCAAAGTGTGTTGGTATGCAATGTTTGCCTACATATGTTTTTACTCATAGGTTCATAGGTTTATACTAGGCTATCTGCTCTGAGGCATTTATAAGCCTAGCCCAAAGTTTTGTGGTTTACACCACCCCTTATGTTTGAAGAATACTGTTCCCATTAGTTTGTCGTGCCTCTGTCCAGCAGTAACACAGAGATGATTCCCTTATGTTTGAGGAATACTGTTCCCATTAGTTTGCCGTGCCTCTGTCCAGCAGTGACACAGAGATGATTCCTGGGGTAAACCTACGATCTCCCATCCACTGGTCAAGATTCCTTTTGAACAGAGCCAGCGAGGTGCTCTGCCTTACATGGACCGGGATTCTATTCCACAGCATAGGGAGTCTCTGGGTGATGAATCTATCCCTCCAGCACGTCCTATTTATATCTGTGTTGAGGTTTAAGTTGCTTGCTCTAGTGATTCTGGTGGATTTGGACTTTTTGAGGTGGAGCATGTCCATTAACTCCGGGTTGGACATGGCCTTGTATGTCAGGCACAGGTCACCTCTGAGCAGACGGTAGGCGACTGAGTAGAGCTGGAGTTTCTTCAGTCTGGCAGCATATGACAGATTTTGGAGTCCCTTTATCCTTTTGGTGAGGAACTTTTGGGGTCTTTCCAATTGCTGCAGGTGTCGGGTGAGATACATTCCGAATGGGGCATTGTACTCAATCATTGGTCTGATAAGTGAAGAGTACAGGGGAACAATGACCTCACTTGATCTGGATGTGAATCCCTTCATGATCAGGTGGGCAATGTAGAAGGTCTTCCTAACCACTTTGGCAATGTGAGTGTCAAAAGAAAGGTTACCGTCAACCTGGGTCCCCAGGTCCCTGATAACCTCTTCAGTGCTTAGTGGATTGCCACCTATATGGTAGCTTGGGGTTACCTTGTTTTTCCCGAAGGGTATGACTATACATTTTTTGGCGTTTAACTTCAGGCCATGGCTCTGGCACCAGCTGTCCGTTTCCGTGAGACCCCTCTGAAGGATATCTGTGTCTTATGTATTTTCAACTATAGTGCCCAATTTGCAGTCATCTGCAAATTTTGTCAGCCATAGTCCTCCTATGTTTGCCTGTACTTCTGAGAAGTAGATGCTGAACAATAGGGGGCCCAGGACTGAGCCCTGTGGGACACCACTTGTGACCGGCTTGGAGTCTGACATGGCGCCAAGCAACTCTAACCCTGTGGGTTCTGTCCTTTAGCCAGTTCGCAACCCATCTTGTGACATATGGGTTTACATTTAAGCTGGTAAGTTTTTCTATGATACCCGAGTGGGGTATTGTGTCGAAAGCTTTCGCGAGGTCGAGGTAGGCTGTATGAACTGCCTTTCCCTCATCAATAGCCTTGGTGACTGTTTCAAAAAAGTCGACCAAGTTTAAAAGGCATGATCTGCCCTTGACAAAGCCAAACTGGTTTGGATCCAATGTCTGTAGGTCCCCAATGTCTTTATTTATGAGTTCCATTATGATCCTCTCCATAGCTTTGCAGATCAGGCTTGTTAAGCTTATGGGGTGGTAATTTCCAGGGTCCGTAGATGCACCGCCTTTGTGAAGTGGGACCACAGTTGCCGTACGCCACTCCTTGGGCACATATCCTGTGGTAAGGCTAAGATTAAACAGCAGCCTTATGTGCAGGTTTAGTTCCTCGTTGAGTTCATGTAGCACACAGCCGGATACACCATCCGGTCCCATGGATGCTGTGTTCTTAGCTTTAGAGAGAGCAGATGTTCTTCATCTCACATTGCTGCAGTCCTTACACTTGGGTAGTCCGCTGTCCTCGGTCGGCCCGAATATCAAAGTATTAGGCTGACGTCGGTCAAGGCGCTTAAGACTGACATCAGGATGTCAGGGTACAAATGCGCATGACCGACGTCATATCCTCAGTCTTTTTTGCCGCATGGTCTGATGCAGAAGCAGCGTTGCAAGTGCCGTTCGGCGTTCTGAAATTTTTCGAATTCGGAGTTTCAGACCGAGTCAAAGTTGGCTAAGTACCCCGTTGGGGAATATTTTCGTTTTTTCTTGCCTCAGTGGTTTACCGGATGTCAGAAAAAGTGAATAACTGTATTTCTTGTGGGAAACAGATACCGCATAGAGATTATCATACTTTGTGTATTCCTTGTTTGGGGCCTGAGCACGACGTTGTTGGGTGTCGCTTTTGTGCTAGGTTTAATAAGCGCACTATTGCGAAGGTTAGATTGTGCCAAGTTGGTCTTCGGAAGCGGTGCATTACAATATGCCGCCGGATGCTCCGGCCGCTTCTTCAAGAAGCGCAAAGACAAAGCAGCTAAACCCAGGCAGGAAGAGTCGTCTGCGGACGCCGGTTCTTTAGAGGCGCCAGTGGAACCGGTGGTTCACCGAGGCTTCTCTGGAGTCCCAGGGGGAGACTTTTATATTGCAGGATGTGGCCTCTCAGGAGGCAGGTCAGGCTGAAGGGGCTTCTCAGGTTACTGTACTCCCTCCCTTCCTAGGGTGGTTAGGCTCTCTCCTTCTGTTTCCAAGGCTTCTCCCAGAGGCAGGCCAGGTTTAGCTTCTGTTGGTGTCACTCCTAGTTCTTCAGGATCTGTGCCCAAGAAGCACATGCTCAAAATGGCAGAAGATTTAATTACTTTGATTAGAGGTTCTTTGCCCCCTCCTGATAAGAGGCCTAGGGTGGAACCAGAGTTGGGGAGTTTTGAGCAGGTTTCGATGTTTCAGAGTCTTGACTGAAGACTTGCAGGAGTATTCTCCTTATTCTGATTCTGATGTGGATGATTCTACTCCTTCTGCTTCTCCTCCAGAGGATTTTTCTTTTTCAGAGACTCTTCATTCCATGAGGGAACATTTTAAGTGGGAAGGTCAGGATTTCTCTGATTCCAGGAAAAGGCTTAGGGAATTTTTGCTTTTACCCCAGCATAGGCCTTTGGCTATACCACCTGTTCTGGATGTTGTGGAGGATGTGTTTGCAGAGGCTTCACTTAATCCTGATTCTTTGCCTCCTGCTCCTGTTAAACCGGACAGGTATTACAGGGTGCCTGAAGCTCATAAATATCTGTATAAGAGTCCTAGGGCGGACCCAGAAACAGTTAGTCAGGGACCTAAGGGTGTCAAGGCCTCTGTAGTAAAAAATCCAGTTCCTCCAGATGAAGAGGCCAGAGCTTTGGATAGATGGGGAAAGAAAGTCTATACTTCTTCCACCTTAGCTATGAGGGCTTTGAATTGCCAGTTTCACATGTTGAAATATCAAAACTATCTTCTTTCTCAATTGAAGTCTAAGGTAGATGCTCTGGCGGAAGGCATTGAGTGTAACGAATTACAAGATTTGGTACATGTTTCTGAACAGGTGGGTAAGCATTCTTTACAATGTGGATTTGATGCTGTACAGGCCTCGTCTAGGGTGGCTGCCACTGGGTCAGTTCTTCGCAGGCACGCCTGGCTGAGGGATCAGAACTTATCTGACCATGTTAAGACAAGGATTTTAGATGCTCCTTTACAGTCTGATGTATTGTTTGGTTCACCTGTGGAGGCAGTTTTAAAGAAAATGGAAGACAAGGCTAAGTCTATGCAGACTGTTAAAGATTTTTGCAAGTTCAGCCTCCAAGTTTAGTAGGAATTGGCCTGCTAAGGGGTGGACGTCCTTCTTATGATTCACAGTCTAGGGAAGATCTAGACGTGGTAGGGTAGAGCTCAGGGCTCTTTCAGACCTAGAACAGGGAGTTCACCTGCACAGTCTTCGGTGAGGGCAGGGGCCAGTCCTTTCGTAAACAGGCCCAATGACCTACCTTTTCAGCTGCCAGAGCCTTCTTGTCTGGCAGCACCTTTGGGAGGAAGGTTGGCACTCTTCAAAGAAAATTGGAGTTTAATTACCCAGGACAGATGGGTATTGGATATTATACACCAAGGTTACAGGTTTTATTTCCATACCTTGCCTCCTTTCAAAGGCATGCCAGACGTTCCTCCTCAGCAAAGAATAGAGGCTCACAAACAAATTTCTCTGCTGCTGCAAATAGGGGCCATACAGCCGGTCCCTCTGCCAGAAGTAGGCCTAGGATTTTATTCTCGCCTGTTCCTAATACCAAAGAAGGGGAACACGTGGAGACCAATTTTGGATTTATCTATCCTCAACACTTATCTGGACATTCCCAAGTTCAAAATGTTGACGTTACAACAGCTTTTACCTCTGCTGGGCAAAGATCACTGGATGGTGACTCTGGATCTCAAGGAGGCTTACCTTCATGTTTCTATCAGGCTAAGTTGCAGGAAGTATCTGCGTTTTCGAGCTGGGACTTCTCATTATCAGTTCTCTGCATTGCCCTTTGGCTTATCTACTGCGCCCAGAGTGTTCACAAAGGTTCTGGCTCCAGTGATAGCTTTCTTCAGGCTAAAAGGAATACAGATCTATCCTTATTTGGACGATTGCCTGATTCTGGCCAAAGGAAGGGACGAGCTTCTTCATCATTTGCAATATGTGATAGCAGTGCTAAGATGCCTGGGGTATTCTGTGAACGAAATAAAGTCCAGTCTAGTACCCTCTCAGGACATGCGCTTTCTGGGTGTGAGACTGAATACAGCGTCCCAGATGGCCTTTTTGATCCCGGACAAACAAAAGAATCTTTCCCTTTACTTCCATCATTTGTCTCATCAGTCCAGGCTGACTGCAAGGACAGTCCTTCAAGCCTTGGGGTTCATGGCATCTTGTATTCTGGTGCTTCCCAATGCCAAACTGCATATGAGGAAGCTACAATGGTATCTCAAAAATGTATGGACACAGCACTGCCAAGATATGGACACTGTCATTCAGATAATACCTTGTATTCAAAAGGAATTTTTGTGGTGGGCTCAGGAATGTCACCTAAACAAGGGACTCTCTGTGACCCGGCCAGAGGCGATTCAGATTCTAACGACAGATGCCTCAGACAAAGCTTGGGGAGCTCATCTAAATGGAAAGTGGATACAAGACACGTGGCCTGCCAGACTACAACATCTACATATCAACTTGAAGGAGATGTTAGCAGTCCAATTTGCATTAATAGCTTTCAAGGATTTACTTCTTCCAGGGCAGGTGTTGATTCTAACAGACAACACAACTGTCATGTGGTACATCAACAAGCAAGGGGAACACATTCTTATCCTCTATGCAGACAAGCAATGATTTTGTGGGAGACTGCTCTCAGTTTACAGCTCAATCTTCAGGCAAGGTTTCTGCCGGGAGCACAGAACTCCTTAGCAGATGTGTTGAGCAGATGAATTATGGATCCCCACGAGTGGAAATTGGATCCTCATGTATTTCAGAAATTGACAGTGTCATGGGGAACTCCAGACATAGATCTGTTCGCTTCTCCACTAAACTACCAGCTGCCAAAGTTTTGCACAAAAAGGTTTCATCCCACAGCTTGGAAAGTGGATGCTCTTTCTTTCAATTGGAGCAATCTTCATGTGTATGCCTTTCCACCTCTGCCTCTCCTCCCAAAGGTACTCCTAAAGGTCAGACAGGACAAGCCAAAGATGATTCTAATAACTCCAGATTGGCCTCGACAGCACTGGTACCCATTACTGAGAAGTCTGGTTCGGGAGCCTCCATGGCCTTTACCTTCGATTCCACACCTGCTGTCTCAAGAGAACAGTCATTTACTCAATGTCAAACTTCACTCTCTTCACCTAACAGCCTGGCATATTCTGTTTTAAACCCTGGAGGGTCTCAGCTTCCACAGCAAGTTTTGAATGTTATTTTGGAGGCCAGAAGGCCTAGTACAAGGAAAGATTTTTATTTTGGAGTGCAGCAAAGGAATTTGATGTTGCGAAGCCTAATTTAAGTGTGGCTCTTCAATATCTTGCTGAGTTACTGGACAAAGGTTTGTCCTTCTCTTCTATTAAGATTCATGCTGCAGCAATTTCTGCTCACTATGACTGTGACCCACCATTGTTTTCTCATCCTTTGTTTAAGCAATTCCTTAGAGGGGCAAAGAATATAAGACCCCCACGTAGAGCTCCTACTCCTGCTTGGGATCTCAATTTTGTGTTGGAGAAACTCACTCTACAACCTTTTGAGCCTGCAGCTACTGCCGAGTTGAAATATTTATCATGGAAGACCGCTTTTTTGTTGGCCATTACCTCTGCGAGAAGGGTTTCTGAATTACAGGCCCTTATGGCAGTTGAGCCTTTCTTGATTTTCCATAAGGATAGGGTATCTTTACGTACTAATCCTTCCTTTATGCCTAAAGTGGTTTCTAGTGTGGCTTTAAACCAAACTATTCATTTGCCTACTTTTTATGCAAACCCCCAAAATAAAGGGGAAAAGATTTTGCACACCTTGGATATACACAGGCAGTTGCGATATTATTTGAGCAGAACTAAAGGGTTCAGGCAGTCTCAGCAGTTGTTTGTTTCTTTTGCTTTGGGTTCTCAGGGCAAGCCTGTGTCAAAACAAACTATTTCTAAGTGGATTGGGTTTTGTATTGCTTTCTGTTATTCCCATCATGGTAAGGAGATTCCAGCTGGGATTAGGCCTCATTCCACTAGAGCTACTGCCACTTCTACAGCTTTTTAAGGGGTGGCAACTAAAGATATTTTGGAGGCAGCTACTTGGAGTTCAGTGCATACTTTCTCTAAGCATTACCACCTTCCACTTTACTCTAAATCTAGGGCTGGGTTTGCCACTGCTATTTTACAGGGCATTTTGGCAGCTCCTACTACTTTATAGTTTTGCCATCCTCCCTTACCTCTGCTTTGGGATTCTACCCAAGTGTAAGGACTGCAGCAATGTGAGATGAAGAACATAGTACAGTTTTGTACCTACCATAAATGTAGATGTTCGAAGATCCACATTTCTGCAGTCCAATTTACCCTCCCTCCTTCCCCTCTGTTGTTAGAGGCGGTTGTGTGGTTTGGGTTGTGAATATTGTGGATATTGTATATATTGTTCATATGATTAGTGCAAGGGTGGTTGGTTGTTTTTTTGCTGTCTTTTGGTTTTGACCTTTCTGTTTAGGGTCTTCTGACATCTGGGGCAAGAAAAGACTGAGGATATGACGTCGGTCATGCGCATTTGTACCCTGACGTCCTGATGTCAGTCTTAAGCGCCTTGACCGACGTCAGCCTAATACTTTGATATTCGGGCCGACCGAGGACAGCGGACTACCCAAGTGTAAGGACTGCAGCAATGTGGATCTTCGAACATCTACATTTATGGTAGGTACAAAACTGTACTTTTTCACCTGTGCATTTGAGATGCTGGGGAGGCTACACTCCGCTGGGATAATAATCTCTCCTTTTGGGGGGGAGGGAGGGGTGAAGTTTGCACTGAACCTGTCTGCCAGTATGTTGGCAATGTCTGTGGGTTTGGTGATTTTGGTATCATTTTGGATTAATTCTGAGCATATCTGGGAGTTTCCACCCAGGTTTCTAACATAGCTAGTTGCTGGTTTGCAAAAAAAACTTTTACAGTGTCCCTGGATTTGTCTTTGTACATACAAACCATATAACAATATTTTCCCATTCCTTTTTCTTGTGTCCAGTAGTCACTTATAACAAAGTAAAGTTTTTATTGATTTTTTTTTTTAAATAAAGGACATCAAGGTTAATTTACCTTGAATCAGATAATGGATGCCACTGCAAAGAATCACTGTTGAAATATTTATGCATGGACAAAATCCCTTACTAAATCTATTGACCAGCCTCCAGTTCAATTGGTGCTATGGCTTTAATATACTGGTGTGTTTGCTCATGCCTTCCAAATATCCCCACCATTACATACCAATTTTGCAGTGTAGTAACCACCCCGACATGCCCATACACCTTTAGCCATCAATATGCAGCTACTCCTGTTCATGTGAGTATGTGAATTCATTTTCAGACTTAAGGTGTGGAAGCTGCACTGAATAATTCTAGGTGCTTGTTTAGGTTTCACATGGTGCTTGCTTAGAGCTACTCTCATATTAAGCCACTGTGAATATGTTGCACTGCCACCTCTGATACCAGGGTAATGTTTTAATCTTTCTATTCCCGCACTGCACAGTAGCAGTATCTGGTGCAAATACAACAGAAAAGTATGCAAGTGATACATCACCTAAGCATCATTTGCCATGCAGAATGTACAACTATGCATACCAAATTTCTGTGTTTCCAAACATCGGTGTTACTGCACTGCTACTGAATAAAATGAACATATTGAAATGTAACTTGACCTGTTACCAGATGTAATTAAGATTTTTTCCTGTATAAACAAATTTCCATGATTCTCTGGCTTTTTGGTTTGATTCACTTTACTGGCTACCTGTAGAGGTTTGCTCTTTCTTGGCAAGTTGCAGTAAAAATTTTGTTATCTGGTTGTTTACCTGGTTAGTTTGACTGGGCACACTATGAACGTTTCCAGCGAGGCCCCGGGGTAAAAGCTCAAAATGGTGCCATCTCAATGGTCTGACCTTGCATTGTAGTCCCTTAACTGCTGTCTTGCATATCTTGCATAAGGAAGATCTGAATTATCCATTGCAATGTCCAGTTCCTCTATCAGGCAGTATCAAACTGTTTGACTAGATGAACCATGTGTTTGCACAAGAGTTTGACTTAAAAAGTTTCTTACCTTAGTATTTTCGGGACAGCAATCCAATCTCTTCACACCCTGTAAAATACAGCAGCCACCACTCATTTTTCATGTTCATCCATTCTTCAGCCAGCATTATCCAAATCACATAGTGCCACATGACATCCCAACCTGCCTGTTATTGTCCAATACCTGTCAATACAGGAGAAGATGAATGCATACACCTAACTATATAGCAGCAGTCAAAATGCAGTACTTAAATGATGTATTCACAAGCTGGCTTTTGGTTACAATGTGCATATGCAGAAACTACTGCATACTGCACTATTGTGACAAGCCTCTGTACCACTTCATGGCAGCCAGCCTCACAGAGATCCACTCATACCACAACAGTACTTACAGCTGCAGCCAGATCCACTCATCTCACCACTATCATAACACTCCTGCTTCTATGCATGCTACCCCAAACATGCATCCTCTTGCCATTTATGTGTTCTGTATATCTCACTTATGTCCTCAAAGACTAGTCCATAAAACTGCAGCTGCCAAACAACAAGCGCCACTACACTACTGCATCATTCAGTTGAACACAGTCTTTAATGCTGCCACACAGCAATCCCACTTTCAATATGCATTTACATTCTCTATTGATGGACGCATGCAAATTTTAAGATCAACTACCTGACTTTCCTAATGCCTGTATACTTACCCCATTGTATATGAATGACCTGCTCTATATTCTGAGCTTTGATATGCATTCCAATTTGAAATAATGTGCTGTTGTCAATGTTGCACACTGCGGTCCAAAACACATTCCTAGAGAGTCACAGACAGACAGACACAGACACACACAGACACACACAGACACACACAGACACACACAGACACACACAGACACACACACACACACACACACACACAGATACAGACACACACACACGTATTGGCTGTAACCAGATTTGGTAAAAACTTTGTGTAGTTATAGTGTAACAACTGGGAAACCTGGGCTTTCAATGCCCATGTAGCATGTCTTATATCTCACTCTGTGCAGCCTACTTACCTTTTTGCAGGTCTACTGTCATTAGCCACCACCAATCGTGGCATCAGACAGGTAAGCCAGCAATACTGTGTGAGGTCACTATGTGTCTCACTCCAACACCTAGAGTCCAACTAGGAGAATCCACCTTCTCCTGCAGACCAGTATGGGGTGGTGTGCCACATGAACCTTGCCTGGAACCTAACCTGCTTGCTGCTAAGTAATAAACCTAAAGTATGTTATTTTGATGACCATGTTTGTAGAGGACAACCTCTGTGAATCAAGTTTGTCATCTGTCCTATATGAATCGGGTGACATCAATGTCACTTCTGTTTCACACTCGCCAGTCATATGTCAGACTTGCTTGCAAGTCAGAAGGCACATGGTCTTGGCACTGTAATGACCTTCCCCTAGGTCTCAGCACTATAACCTGGCGCATAGACTTTGTTGTCCCACAGAGTACACAAGTTGGACACCAGAATTCAGATTCATGTCTGACCACCTCATTGGGCTGCTTTGCTTGCAGTCTGTATAATTGAATGGCAAATGGTAATTTCAACTTTGATTGATCCCATCAATGCCTGTTGGACAGGGACAATCAGTTTTCACTGCAAAAAAGCGACTTAGCCACAGTTGCCGATTCGACTGACCCCAAGGACTGCAGCCATTTCAGGATGATTCACCTTATTTGGAAGCCTATGTAGCAATGCATGGACCTCCCTGTGTACAGCGTACATGCGACACGTAACATTGGAGGCATAATGTTAATTTACACTTGGAGTGATCCACCCATCTCTCCTGGACAGAGACCTCAGGTTGATTGCGATAAGACTAACACATAACCATGCTTGATGGCCATTACATCGGATCATAGTAAGTCAGTACACTACACTGCTAATGAACCCTGCTATCACTGGTTAATGTCAACTAACAAGTCACACACACTTACATATACATAATATGCACTCGAATACCATTATGCATTCATAAACCAGATCATTAAGAGAAAACGAGTAAAATCGATGTATGGTGTGAAGAATTCTAATTTCAAAGGTATATTTACTTATTAACCTGGGTTCTCTTTATTTTTTCCAAACCTAGAAATATGTCTTTCAATTACCAGTGCCTTCTCAGGACATTCGCACCGAGCTATATTCTTTGGAATTGCGGGTACTGACATGGGCTGAATTTTCAATAAGCCTCTTTTGGCATTTATGATGTCCATCATCAGGTCATAGATGTAGTCAAACTTTCATTTTTGAAATATTGGCTTTGCTACCCACTCCTACTTTGCCTTCGGATACACCATGTTGTATCTAAGGTCCCCCTTTGCTGCTGAGTTTTGAGTAGGGAATCGGACCACTGCTTGTTCACAATTCAGGTTTTCGTTGTGATCAGGGATGGCCAAAATTATTTGTGCCTTCATTCCTGCAAAACTGAAATGCTCAAACTTTAGGCAGTATTTGCACAATAATGCATGGAACACCTCTAGGTTGCCGGTGTGGCAGAACTTGGTAACCTGCTTTAAATCTTTAATAAAAACTCTATTCGCAATCATCCTCTTCAGTGCACTGTAGCATGCATCATCTTCATCCATCCACTTCTTCTAATCTCCTTCATCCACTGGCATCTCATGACCGCAACATGAAACCTTTGTTGTACCACTACAGCTGTGTTGGTCTGTTACATGGTAGAGCAATGACAACTACTTCTCCTGTAGTACAACTTCGTCACCTTTGCACATTTCAGCACACCACCACAGGTGATTGGAAACACTGTGGCACCACTGTAGCAACTCTGTTTACTCTCCTTTTGCCAGCTTCTGTAATTTTCTTTGTCAAGGTTTTGGCCATATGCCACACATCAAACTGGTGATCCACTGCTGGGAATTACGGATATCGGTTGGTTGCCACAAGACTTACCTTAACATTTCTTGACAGCAAGTTTGACAGGCACTTCTTGAAAGCTTTCTTCTCAAGTGCCACTGAAGATACCCCAGTGCAAACCTGCTCAAGGCAAAAATCAATGATACGTCCAGAATCCAGGTCCATCATGCTATAGCAGCAGTATTTGGCTGAATATCCTGGACTATCACACCGCCCATCCCCCCCGACCTTATTTCCTTCCCCTGACTATCTGCCAGCAGACAGTTCTGATGGTGTATCCAGGTATGCTGCATTACTGGGAACAAATACTGCCTTTGAATGGGGTAGAAGGTTGTCTCACTGATAAACTCCAGCCCCAAATATGCACAGAAATGCGCAATATGGGCATATGTACTACCACTGAATAGAAGAGAAGATGCAAGTAGTACGTTCCCAGCAGGCATTTGGCCTATAATTGGTTGACTTTCCCACTGAAGAAATGCATGTCCACTAATGCAGCATACCTTCACAGACATGCAGGACCCTAACTTTTTCTTTTCCACTTCTGCAGCAAGACTTCAGCATTCTGGGCAGGTCAGTTTTAACAGCAGTGAATCAAGGCAAGACTCAAAAACACTGAACTTTGGTTCGCTTATCATCTTCTCATCTTCATCCTCTTCCACCACTGTGTCTTCCATGTCAGTGATCATCATGCTGTCAGAAAGGTAGCTCCAATTGGGATCCTTTTCCATCCCATTTGTCCGAGAATCTGAGGACTCCCTATGCATGCTTGTGTTATGCATATCCGGAGAGAGCTAGTGCTGCAAGCCTGCACCTGAAGAGACATGTAGGTACTTGAGTTAGATGTGGCTACTTCACTGCAAGTATCAGCCTCCTGTTGAAGACATGGGTTGACACTGACTCTACTCCCACTGTCATCATTGGAAACTTGATATGCTGGTCTTTCTGACTGAGATGTTTCAGTCTGAACAAGTGTGGATTTCCTGCAGTATGTGTGGTCCATCAACAATGAAACTGCATCCTCGGGAAACTGTACAGCTGCATCCTTCATCTTCCATGGTGTAGAATTCTGTTCCACTAACTTTGCTTGAACTCCTACAATGATGCCTTTCTTTTGCCGGAAGTTTGTTTGGCATGCTACTGTACTCCTTTCCACTGCGGTCATTTCTATGGCTTCCACTACTTCTTCATATACTTGTACCTGCAAATCAAAGAAAACTACCTATGAAATTTATACTACATAGCACATTGTCAAAATAAATGATCCTGTTTTGGACAGCAGATTGCACACTATTTGGTTCAATGGATGATGCTCAATTCACATTTCTATGTTTGACAGTCTGTCACTGTCAGTGTCTGAACATTATGTCCATTAGCATTGCATTTTTTACTATTTCTACATGTTACTATACAGCAGCTAACAGGTAGTATGCCAATTCCAGATTTTTTCTTCCAATGGAAGGGAATATGAATGGCCACATCACTGTACCAGCACTGAACACCTGTGCTGTACTCCATGAAGTGCCACATCACTGTACCAGCACTGAACACCTGTGCTGTACTCCATGAAGTGCCACATCACTGTACCAGCACTGAACACCTGTGCTGTACTCCATGAAGTGCCACATCACTGTACCAGCACTGAACACCTGTGCTGTACTCCAGAATGGCTTTAGTAACTATATATCCACAAAACAGTTCAAGCCCCTAACACTACACCAAGTCAATACTTACCACTACAGAAAGGTTAATCTCTGCTTTGTTGAATAGTACAGAAAATGCACATTCCTCACTGGTCTATCAGTACACACTCATTTGTGTAGTGCAGCATTACTCATGTCTCTCTCCCTAAACAAAACCGTTCTGCCACCAGTTCACATTGCACAGGTCTTCATACATACGTACCTCTACAGGTTATGGCACAGGACGGTGTTCTATGTCATCTGGAACCACTGCAGGCTCTGCTTCCTCATGCACTCTCTACATTTCATTCTGCCTCTGCACATGGCCATTAGGCTGTGGTAAGGGAAAAAAAACAGGCAACTGTCACATAAAAACCATCACCCTGGATGTTATCAATGCTGGATGTATGTGAAGGAGAAAATGAAATTATTTACCTTGCATTTGGCCATACAGTTGGTTATTCACAACATCTGGCAAGGTTGGCTGGGTTGTATTGAGAAGTTCCTCAGTAAGCTACAGGCGATAGTAAAGGCATTAATGAATCATACTACACAAGCGATAGACCATACACTGTACATGTCATACTAATCAAATGGCAAGTATCCCATAATTTATGTGTTGTTCAAGCGTCTTACATCTTCATGTTGTTTGCGCTGCAGCCGCTGTTCAGATGATGTCCTTGGATGTGTGGTTGCAAAAGTGAAAAGTGTAGGTACAGCGTCCTTAAGTAGTTGACGAGCAGGCCGCCTTGGCTTCATGTTTTCTGGCAGTAGTTCTCTCTTGTAGTCCAGCTGAAATTGGTTCTCTGCAAAATGTTTGGAGCACAGGAAGTGACGTGGTTTTGAACTGCTGTCTGATTCTTTCACAAACCTGCCTATGTTACCGACATCTATATACCACAGTTCACCACCCATTGTGTACACAGTTTAATGTCCCGTGGAAAGCGATGGAAGGATACACCGGTTGGCAGATTGTCTCGGCGAACATGACAACCATTGGCAAAACATGTCAGCATGGCTACACTCACCTAAACAAAAATAGAAAGAGTTGAGTCTCAACTCCTACTGACCAAGTTTTTAACAAAGCACAGCTCAGTTGCACCAAATTAATATGCTACTGCACCAAACTCTTGGGCAATTCACTATACAACTTTGTCAATTCCTATACAACCTTGGCTGCACTTCAACATTAGCTGTAAAAGACCTATGCCTACACAAATCTTGCGATGGTTACTCATTCCTTCTTGGGACAGTCCACACTCGCTCTGTGTAGTCAGTCTCACATTACCCGACCTTTCTCAGCCGCCACTCAAAGGCCTGGTTGTTAAGTGCCACCTAAACACAGTCATTACGCACAGCTTTACACACTAAGGCAATGAAGAATTGATCAATCCAGAGAGACAAATGGATGCTGTCGAGTAAGGGAAAAAAAACATTTTTATGCATTACTACTGCTGCCATAAGCACATATTATGACATGCAGAGACAGGATTGGCAACCATGGTAGTAACAGTTCAATTGCCACACCAGTAAAATATCCATATATTCTTCGTCCTTTATTAATGCTTGCTAGTAGCCTGTTTACAGTGCAACTGCCATTCAAAAGCTTCAGAGTTTTGGTTCAAGCACTTGGGATTCAAACAAGGACATTGACACTGTGGCACATTTACCTCTTGTAGCCAGACAACCCTCTACCACCTAGGAACACAACTTATGAGACGTGTTAAACTTAAGAACCTATACTCTTAGTCCTCTCCTCTCCCGACAGTATCATCATGGAACTCATTAACAAAGACCGTGTGAACCTCTAGATTACTTGAACCGGCCCAGCTTATACCTACTAAACCTTTTTGACTTCTTCGAGACAGTCACCAAGGCCATAGATGAGGGAAAGGAGGTTCACACAGCCTACCTTGCCCTCACCAAGGTTTGCTACACCACTACCCACTCGGGTATTATGGAAAAACTCAACAGCCTGAACAGAAACCCCTACGTCATGAGATGGGTTCCCAACTGGCTTACAGACAGAACTCACATGGTAGGAAGAGCAGGCTCCAGGTCCAACTCTAAACCAGTCACAAGTGGTGTCCAACAAGGATCGGTCCAGGGACCCCTACTGTTAGGCATATACTTCTCAGAAGTAGAGACAACACAGGAGTACTACAGCTAACCAAGTTTGCAGATGACTGCAAAGTGGGAGCCATAATTGACTCTCTGGCTGACATGGAGAGCCTCCAAAAGGGCCTTACTGAGACAAACACCTGGTGTCAAAGTCATGGACTCAAGCTAACTGCTCAAATATGCATAGTCATCCCATTTGGGGAAAACCACACCCACGAATTACCACATAGATGGCAGTCCCCTTAATACAGAAGAGGTAATAAGAGATCTGGGTACCCAGGTAGATAGTAATCTCTCCTATGACAATCATCATTCTTAAAGAAGTTAGGAAATCCTTCTATGTGGCCCATCTAATTACTAAAGGTTGTGCATCGAGAAATAAAGAGGTTATAGTGCCCCTCTAATCGTAACTCATCAGACCCATCATAGTGTACAATGCCCCATTTGGGATGTACCTCACAAGACACTTCCAACAGCTGTAAAGACCACAAAAGTACCTCACCAAGAGGATTAATAGCCTCAAACATATGTCCTTAGCAGCCCAACTGAAAAAACTCTGGCTTTACTCAGTGCCATATCGCTTACTCAGAGGTGATATCTGCCAGACTTACAAAGCCATGTCCAACTCAGAATTGATGGGCATGCTCCAAGTCCAAGTTACTGCAAGCCATGTGCTCTAGTGAGCTAAACCTCACCACAACAATAAATAGAACATGCTGGAGGGATAGATTTCTGTCACAGACTCCCCATGCTTTGGAACAAAATTCCTAACTACATTAGGCTGAGCCCTTCACTAACACTCTTCAAGAGCAACCTTGACAAGTGGATGGCTAACAGGAAATACACCCCTGGGATTATTTCATTGGCTGTGCTAGCCAGAGGCTCAGTTAAAGAATTAATGGTGTGGCGAAAGCCAACACACTCTAGCTAGACTTATAAATGCCCTTGGGCAGATTGCATAGTACCTAGCTATGAACCTAGGTGTAAAACAGGTCCATGGTTACTAAGCATCTTATCCAAAGGAAAAGATACTAAAGACTGCAGCACTCCACCCTCAATCCATCACAGTATCAGCAGTCCATCTACATGCTATGGGAATAGAACCCACAGCCTTCTGCATTTATACATATGCTTTCTGATGTGCTACTAACACTGCTTTCAAGCTGTAAACAGACATTGATACCAATTGCCAAGGAAAACAGTTGTATGTTTTGGGCAGAGGATTCATGCTCGTGTTTCTGTGAGCTATGGTACAGGGCTTGAGCGCAAGAAAATTACTAAATACCTGCTAACATAAATTCCACACCACAACTACTGCAAGATGTAAGAGAAGGACATCTGTGGTTATGGTAAGATTTTTTTAGAAGTATCCTTTGTGTAGCCAACAATGCTTGGGTGTTTCCTTGCTAGCACAAATCCACTGTTTTCAGATATACTCCTAAATTTGTGCATCCTTACCTTTAGCTGTCAGCCTTTCATCTACAGACTGTGAGCCTACTGCCTTTGATGAATATATTGCCTAGATTACAGTAAAAAAATAACATTGCAATAGGGAATGGATGGTAATCCAAAAAAACTAAGACGGTCACGACTGCAGCACCCAACATTAGAGTACAACTTACGATTTCCTATCCACCTGCAAGTTGCAGTAGTAGAACCCACAGCCATATGCATAAAAAGCAAATATACTCACTGCTGTGCTGCTACCACTGCTTTCATGTACTGTAGCACAATCAATGATGACCATATGCTAAACAAAACAATTGCACATTGAAAACAGATTTCACATCACGACCGTGACAAAAACAATGGCAATGTAAATACAATCAGAAGGAATTCAGAAGAAACTGCACAATCTACAAGCTCTGTCGAGAATACAGAAACATCGGATTTGTGACATTATACAGACATGGTTTAAAGCCACAGAATGTACTCTGTCAGTGCAAGGCTAAATTGCTTTGCACCCATGTAGACCATGAGGCACTAGATAGTGGAACACAAGGTGGAAGTGTGTCTCCGTCTTGATTAGCAGCAAGTATTCTTCAATATTTTTCAAACACTGATGACGCCCAGGCATTTACCCACATGCAAGAACAGTACGAGTGGCACTTCGACACCAAACTAATAAATCCAAATAGAAGAATGCCAAGGACCAAAGAATCATAAAATCCACGCTAGTTTATTCCAAAAAGCCAGGTGCTGCACAAACAGATAAACGCTTTTCTTCACCAAATTACACTAAACACGTTTTCGTCCTAAAACCAAGGATTTCATCAGACATAATACAATCAATTTCCACAAATTTAAATACCATAACCAAGATAAATTAATTATCTTGGGTCCAATGAAAACACTACATAAAATTCAAATTGACAAATCCCATCCCAAAGCTAATAAATATTAATGCATATCTCTTAAAGTGCTGAGTGCTTTACATTGCAGTTACCCTTATGGTTCACGTGTTTAATATATAAAACAATTAAATAAATAAATAAATAAGTGGGTGATTAAAAAAACTATCCATAAAATTCATACCTAAAATCTTATGTTTAAAATAATGATATCTACTAATTATATTAGGAAACCAAAAAGAATGTATGTTTGTGTGTATATTGCTGATACCCTTTATACAACAATAATGAGTAAGGTTATGATACATAAACCCCTCGTCTAGTGTCCAAAATGTTAATTACATTAAATTTTGTTAGCTCTCAGTTTGAGCAGTGGGGAGATGGTTAAAAATTCATTCATTCCTGGTTTAGTACTTGCATCGAGGTTCACCTGCCACCAAAGTTCTTTACTTTCTAAGATTTCCTCCCAAAGGCCACCTCTTATGTCAGGTTTTATTTGGTCCAACACAAAAAATTCAAATTTAAACCCTGTACAACAAATCGAATGTTTAAAAAGTGCATTAGTGTGTTTCCCTTTCGAGATGTCATATGTGTGCTCATATATTCTTCTCTTTAGATACCTTTCGGTTTTGCCCACATAAAAAGCCTGACATTTTTGGCAAATAACCAGGTATACCACCCCTTTACTTTCACAGTTGTAAAAACCACTACTCCTTAACCATCTTTTTCTACTCTCCACATATATTTCCCATTTATTAATAATGTATGGACATTGCTGGCATCTACCACATTTGTATGTTCCAAACTTATTCCTATCACTTTTGTATTTAATACAAACATTCCTTTCCAATATGTTCCTTAAATTTCGAGAATTCTTGTATACTATTCTTGGTTGTATGTTAGGTATTTCATCCATATCAGTGAATGAAGAAAATTTTTTCCATTCTTTATTCAGAATATCTTTCAATTTTTGATTGGAAGCATTGTATTCTGCCACTAAGCTCTTTTTGAATGAATCCTGTTTATTATTATTTTTGTTTTTGTTCTTATCAGGATTTGAAATACTATTATTAGTGTGACCTCCCCTACCTATAATGGGTCTGAACCTATCATTTCTACCTCTTTCTACTTCTTCCCTGATATTTTTTACAAATATTTTGGGGTATCCACGATCCAAAAACATTTTCTCCAGTAACTCACATTTATCATAAAAATCAATATCACAACTGGTCATCCTCGAACCCCGTACAAGTGAACCATAAGGGTAACTGCAATGTAAAGCACTCAGCACTTTAAGAGATAGGCATTAATATTTATTAGCTTTGGGATGTGATTTGTCAATTTGAATTTTATGTAGTGTTTTCATTGGACCCAAGATAATTAATTTATCTTGGTTATGGTATTTAAATTTGTGGAAATTGATTGTATTATGTCTGATGAAGTCCTTGGTTTTAGGACGAAAACGCGTTTAGTGTAATTGGGTGAAGAAAAGCGTTTATCTGTTTGTGCAGCACCTGGCTTTTTTGGAATAAACTAGAGTGGATTTTATGATTCTTTGGTCCTTGGCATTCTTCTATTTGGATTTATTTACCCACATGCAAATAACTGGAGAGTGTCCCTTACCATATCTGAGCAAGCTACAGGTCATCTATGGCACAATAAATCACAGCTCAATATAGGAATGAATGCTGATCATCATCTGCTGTTAAAATCAATCACTAGCACCATATGCAGAAACTCAGAATAAGTTTTGCAAGGATATGCCAATGCACACATGATAATATGCTGATTAGTCCAAGAAAATCAAATTTAATGTTCTTTGGCACCCCATAATAGCTTGCTAAAACCCTGCACCTGACAATAACTGACACATCAGGCAATATGCTGCCTGTAGTAACAGAGCAAAAAATATCCAGAGATCACATTGGACCCTACTCTCTTAATAACAAACCATACAGATAATATTAGCGGAACCTTAAATAAATAAATTTAAGCTACAAGTTCTCATACCTTCCCACCTCCAGCATGTGCACAACCAAAGCTATTAACATACTTATCCCAAAAACTGAGCATGGGCTCCCTTTAATATCTCTTCACTCTACCACAAATGCAAATAACACTTGTACTGTTACTTTTACAAAGATCTGTAGATTTGACTTACTTGCAGACCCAAATATGCATCTTTGCTATTGCCTCCAATGCTTCAAGTAGCTACCCATCAGTGAAAGAACAGCCTTGCTACTTGGTTCAAAGATAAAGAAATTATTAAAATGGGAGTTTGTCTACCTCTAAAATCCAAACTAACTACATATTAACCAAACTCTTAGCTGAGAGACAGTCAGGAAGATGGCTTAATACTTATCAGACCATGTTTCAAGACAACCACAAGAAAACATGCATTCTCAAAGCTGGATTCTGCAGGCTGGTAAAATCTCCCAGGAGTAGCTAGGGAGCAAAGCAATCTGGAAGCATTCAAAAGTATTTTAATAGAACAACTGCTGTGGGATACCAGATGCCTGTGCTGTTGTGACCATGGCTATTCAGTTCTTGATGTTGGAGTGAATGGCTAGCCATTGCATACCATGCCTATGCCAAAGCACACCTGCACTATGACTGTAGTATTGATATATGTATGGTAAATAAAGCCATACTGAGGGAAAGCACTTTGGATGACATCATTATGTTGAATGGTGCTACTCTTTTTAGCAAAATGGATGTGAAGGCAGGTTACTACCAAATGGTGGTGAATTCTAAAAACAGAATAACAAATGCATTTTTAATCACAAAGGTCTTAGAAGATACAGGAGTTTAATTTGGGTTGTAAGATCAGTTGCAGAAATTTTAAACAATGACTCTATAAACCGTGTTTTACAAATATGCAAATAATTTTGACATTACACTGAAATGCAAATTTAATACATAATTTATCGAGTTTTGTGGTAATATATGTTCAAGAAAAGAAGGGTCACCAAATCTAAATAAAGTTAAGGCAATATACAACATGTTAACATACTAAAACGCAAAAGTAGTGATGTTTCCCAGGCATGGTAAATTACAATCACAATTACAGTAAATGATAACTGGCTTTCTAAGTGTTTTAAGATTAGTAATTTAACAATGTATGCAAATAAAAAATAAAATGCACCATAGTAACACTTTTTATGAACAGGAGTTTCTTACTTTACTGATCGCTCTCTCCTGCACACAGGCAGGCACTTCAAAAGTCATACACACACTCTCCATGTATTCCTTCACCGTTCGCTCTCTCATACACACACTAGAGCTGTGCAAAATCTGCTACACCAATAGTCAACTACTCCATGGTTAGATGCCAACACAAACTAATGGTCTTGGCAATCCACAATCTTATCACCCACCTCCACGCAAAGGTAAGCATCATAAAAAGTGCACAGCAAAACACCCTCACAGCTTGAAGAATGGATGTTGAACAGGAAAACCATCTTAGACATAGGGCACACCTCAACTGGATATGTGGGCCTTCACCCAGAACAGACAACTTTTACATTTCTGCATCTTGGAGCACACTCCACTAGCCTGTAGGGTGAATGCCTTCATCATTCCATGGAAGGGGATGTTCCTATAAGCCCCCCTTACCAGTATTACAAAAGGTAATCCTGAAAATTAAGAAGGACCAACCAGAAGTCATGCAAGTGACTCCCAATTGGCCAAGGCAAGACTCGCTCCCCATATTTCAACGTCTCGCCAAGGGCAACCACCACAAGTTGCCACACAAGGTGGACATACTCACTCAGCAGCCACCTCAGCCTACACTGCAGCCATTCCAGTGTCCATTACTTGACTGCATATCCGCAGTTACCATAAACACTATCCAAATGTTACAGCAGAAACAGACATTTGCTAAACAAAGCAATATGGTCTCACAATGAAAACTGACAGCATGAACAGTAAACCCCAATACCATTGAAATTTACATTCCAAGAAATTGCATCCGGTCCGTGGTGGGTTTGTTCCTTGATGCAATATTTTGCTTGTATTCAGTTCAGTGTAGAAGTTGTGTGGCTCAGTGTCTGCATCGAAAAGATGCATCATTTCTGTCATCACCATGCTCCCATGCAAAGAGATGGTCATCATAATGAGAAGTATTGAAAATGTATAATTTCATAATCCTTCAATCCTAAACAAACTGTGATATATGTACCTGTGTACAGTATACAGACACAGTTCTTTTACCATGTTGGAACTGTGAATACTGTCTTCAAAATGAGATATTACTTAGCACATTGAGAAGCTCCATTGCAAAGTTATTACCAAAGTATGAAAATGTTCATAATTTCCATAAGCCAAGTCCAAAACAAAGTTTGCAATCTGTACATGTAGACAACATATAGGCACAGTTCTTTTACCATGTAGACACATATCATTGTAAATTATACACATTCTTGGTGTGGCCATCATACTGCTGAATGGGTACATGTCATGAGAAAAAGCAGGGTAAGGACCACCACCCCATTATTATTATTGGCCATTATTAAAGGCCTCTTAGATCATCAAGCAAACTACTACTAGAAGTCACCAACAGCTACAATAGCTTTGGAGATGCACTATATAGTAGTTCGGTGGCTAAAAAATGGAACTCTGTCCCTACTAGCATTCAAAACACATCATCCAAAGCCTCCTTTAAAGACCTCATCGGGCAACATCTCAAGCAAAGTTGGCAGTGCCATGATTGCTCCCCAGGCTAGTGAAAGCGGATAACATATGCATACTAAATCTAGAGCAATTTATAATAGTTTTTCAATCTTACTCACAAACACTGGCTAATCTACAATGTATGTACTGTACCTGTGTACTATGTATGCATTCTACCTACATTCCAAAGTTCAGCTGTACACCACAAATCTATTACTTACCTTTATTTTTTAAAATTAATATCTTTTTTGATTGTTCTCTCCACTGTAACTGTTTGTGTCGCATACCACTGTAAAAACATGTCTCTTGTAATTTGTGTGTATGCTGATTATGTCTAACTAAATGTGTCTGTAATTTTTCTTTGTGGAGCTTTTCTCCCCGGGCCTCTGCTGAAAAAGGGCCTTTTCGGCTCAGTCAGACACCCCCGGTTAACAAATGTAAAATAAATAAAAATAAATAAATTATTATGCCTAGGACATGCACGATACTTTTGACCGTGGGCGTCTGAAGTGTTCCATACCTGTGCTGGCTACCCATTCAGAGTGCTGGTAGCAGCAATGACTCCCGGTTACATGCAATGCCAGCACTCTGCCTTTTCCATTTACATGTGTCTTTTTGGCAATGGTCATAAGGACTCAAAGGGGGGACCGAATGTAAAGGTTCTTGCCCTGACCTACATGCATTTTCTACACTTGAAGGGAGGGAGACTGAGTGGAGAGCTCACCCAAGACAACATGTGAAAAAGACTAAGACTGCCAGACAACATGTGAAAAGACTAAGTCTACCCCAGGCAACATGTGAAAAGGCTAAGACTACCCCAGGCAACATGTGAAAAGACTAAGACTGCCCCAAGCAACATGTGAAGACTAACACTGCCCCAGGCAACATGTGAAAAGGCTAAGACTACCCCAGGCAACATGTGAAAAGACTAAGACTGCCAGGCAACATGTGAAAAGACTAAGACTACCCCAGGCAACATGTGAAAAGACTAAAACTACCCCAGGCAACATGTGAAAAGACTAAGACTGCCCCAAGCAACATGTGAAGACTAAGACTGCCCCAGGCAACATGTGAAAAGGCTAAGACTACCCCAGGCAACATGTGAAAAGACTAAGACTGCCAGGCAACATGTGAAAAGACTAAGACTACCCCAGGCAACATGTGAAAAGACTAAAACTACCCCAGGCAACATGTGAAAAGACTAAGACTGCCCCAAGCAACATGTGAAGACTAAGACTGCCCCAGGCAACATGTGAAAAGACTAAGTCTACCCCAGGCAACATGTGAAAAGGCTAAGACTACCCCAGGCAACATGTGAAAAGACTAAGAGTACCCCAGGCAACATGTGAAAAGACTAAGACTACCCCAGGCAACATGTGAAAAGACTAAGACTGCCCCAGGCAACATGTGAAAAGACTAAGACTACCCCAGGCAACATGTAAAAAGACTAGGACTGCCCCAGGCAACATGTGGAAAGACTAAGACTGCCCCAGGCAACATGTGGAAAGACTAAGACTGCCCCAGGCAACATGTGAAAAGACTAAGACTGCCCCAGGCAACATGTGGAAAGACTAAGACTGCCCCAGGCAACATGTGAAAAGACTAAGACTGCCCCAGGCAACATGTGGAAAGACTAAGACTGCCCCAGGCAACATGTGGAAAGACTAAGACTGCCCCAGGCAACATGTGGAAAGACTAAGACTGCCCCAGGCAACATGTGAAAAGACTAAGACTGCCCCAGGCAACATGTGAAAAGACTAAGACTGCCCCAGGCAACATGTGAAAAGACTAAGACTGCCCCAGGCAACATGTGAAAAGACTAAGACTGCCCCAGGCAACATGTGAAAAGACTAAGACTGCCCCAGGCTTTGTCTTTTTGCATGTGTCCTTTCCTGGAGGGAAACACTGCATCACAGTGGCAGCCTTGAGGCCATGCTTACCTAGGACAGCAGCACTATGGGACTGAGATGAAGAGTCTCCAAGTTCCCAACTGCAATCCAGGTCGACCACAAGATCCATGGATGGCTGGGTATGCCCCCCATGATGCACCCACCAACACAAGAGCAGTTGGCACAAATCTCTGAAGAGGAACCTTCCTGGCCTTGGTGCATAAGGGCTTGGCTGGTAACTGACAAGGGTGCACCGAAAGGGCAGATGTAAATCCCCTCTAAATGAACTACAGACAATGTATGCACAGAAAGAGCACATGTAAATCCCCTCTAAAGGAACTACAGGCAATGTATGCTGGTGTAGCAGGGTAGGCAGTTGATGAAGAATGAGGGGGTGTTGCTTGCAATGACTCCAAGCAGAGAAAAAATACAACCTGACTTGTGCATTGATCTAAGTGATGACGACTACTACTTAAGTGAATAACAGTAACAGCAGCTGCGACACTTCCCAGAAGTGATAATCAGCAACTGCTATATTGTGACTACACGTATTGCTAATGTGATAATGGCCTTCCTTTCATTACTGCAAAGGTGTACATGCTGAGATACAGGTGATAATTACTGCACATAACCTGCTGAGTAGGCATTCATTACATTACATTGTGCAGCTGTTCTGTAACACAGACTCCGTATTGGTAAGGAGAAGACCTGAGTCATTCAGTCAAATAGTATAACAATATCAGTTTACAGCGGGAGCACTAAGAAGACCGGAATTGAACAGATACAAGAAAGAGCGACAGTGGGTGGGAATGGGAATGATGTAGCTAAAGTGGGAGTAGATTTTGTTAGCTGCTGTTTGACCTGAATTCTTGACACTGGGATCGTACCTTTTAACATCATTGAAGGTTTAAATATAAAACCAGCTACTAGTGTCCACAAATTAGCCAAGCATTGATTAGCATGCTTACAGTTCTAAATATGGATATGGTCAGTATTATTAGGCTTTATTAAAAGTTGGACTTTTGCGGTTAACAAATGTTAAATTAAAAAATATATATGTATATATATATATATATATATATATATATATATATATATATATATATATATATATATATATATATATATATATATATATATATATATATATATATATATATATATATATATATATATATATATATATATATATATATATATATATATATATATATATATATATATATATACACACACACACACACACACACACACACACACACACACACACACACACACACACACACACACACACACACATCAAATATCATATCCTTACAAGCCATAGGTCACCCTCGGTGAACCAAGAAATACATAGCTCATACTGGACTTACTGGAGCCCTTCACCATTTAACCCAATACCGTATTCATGAGCAACTTCAACTGCACCACTATAAACAGGGATACTTACATGACCAGGGATTCATGGACGGTGTACACATGCACACCTTGGACCAGACAGAGCATACACTCAGCAGAGCTGTAAACATATGCAACTTGGTACTCAAAAGCATGGGAGAACAATGTAACTCATTACTCTAGCGTCATCACTGGTAAGGTCCAACCACAGAGCAGTCTCCTTCACAATAAAAATCAATTCTGTGACCCCAGCTAACCTCTTAACATTTATGAACTATTCTAAGGCAGACGTCCTACTACTAAGTGATAACCAGTCAAAATGTCAAGCCCCTCTAAATCCGGAAAACACAGCTGCCTATGCAGCACTTTTCACAGAAATCATGTACATGTCAATAAAAGCATACATAGAGACAGCTGTGCCTACCAGCAATAAGCCCAGAGCCAACTCTAAAAATACCTGGAAGAAATCACACATTAACAGGTTGCTAAACAGATGAAAAAAAAAAGTCATAGCTAAGATTACGAGGTGGTACACCCAACATGATAAAAACGCTCATCAGTCTAAACAAACAATAAAGAGGGCAAATTAAGTCTACTAAAAAGTCAAACTGTAGGTAAAGATAGGCTCTCAGGCACAGGACAACCATAACGCTTACTTTAGCTATGTCCAAAACCTCAAAGGTTGTGCACAGCAGTGTGCAGAACTGACTGAAAATGGAGCCAGAATACATAGCAAATCTGCTGGCCAAAAAAATTCATCTCCAGTATTACCACTCCTGTCCCAAGTTGCCCTCCAGAAAATACCCCCCCCCCAACTATCACTAGGGAGCAGGTCCTAAATGCACTCTCCAAGGCCGAACATTCTGCATCAGTGACTGCTCCAGTTGGCTTGAAACTCTACCGAACAGCGTAACCAGCAGAATATCACCATTATCTGCAAATGTCCTTCATGGATGCATCTGCAGTCATAACAAGTGGGTTGTCCTGTCGTCAGGCAGCCCTGCAGTCGGCCGGATTCCAAAGTCCGGGTCCGGCTTCGGCTGATGTCGCACTCCACCCGACGTCATCTCTGTTGGTCTTCGGGTATAAAAGCAGCAGCCGACGCCATTTTCCTCAGTCTTTCTTGCCGCGTGGCGCCCGAAGCAGAAGCTGTTCGCAAGTGCCGGTCGGTCGGATCCAGAGATTACTTCTACCGAATACTACTTGAAGACTTCTAAAGCTAAGTACCCGTTGGGGACTCTTTCTTGCCTCAGCCAATGTCAGAAAAAGTTAACAATTGTTTAACCTGTGGGAAACAAATACCTCATAAAGATTTCCACTCTTACTGTCTGCCTTGTTTAGGCCCAGCCCACGACGTAGCAGCCTGTTCGGCCTGTGCCTCTTTCAACCGACGAACGCTTAGGTCGGAGTTTGCAGAACAGTTTTTCGGTTCTGATTTTGCGTACATTATGCCGTCGGATCCTCCGACTACCCAATCTACCAAAAACCGCAAAGATAAAGACCGACACTCGCGGTCCGCGGTTTCGGCCGAAACCACGGTAAAGCAAACCGCGAGTGTCTCGGTTTCGGCCGAAACCGAGAAAACTGATCTAAGTACAGCTGAACCTATTCTTACAACTGAGGCCCCTGCTACAACTCTTGAATCGACCTCAGAAATTTTACCCACTACGGTGGTTGACTTATCAGACACCATCCCCTTGGATGTCTCTACCCCAGCACGTGGTGCTGCTAGGCCTCCAGCAGCCATGTCCATTAAGGCCTTCGCCAGGGCTAAAGCAGCCAAGACTACTAAAACAGTGCCTGTTAAACCCCCCACATCCAGGCCCTCTTCTAGTTCTCAAATGCTTTCTTTGGCAGAAGATTTAATTTCTTTAATTAGAGGATCTCAATCTCACCCAGACAGGGCCTCTCAGCCCCAGAGAAGAGACCTAGGGCAGAGCCCCTGAGCCAGTGTCTTCTGATAATTCTGCTGATGAATCAGACATAACTGACCAGCCAGAGGCTCCCTTCTCCAATTTTGAAGATTCTGATGCTGAAGAATCCATTACAGCTGCTTCCCCACCAGAAGAATTCTCCTTTGGGGAAACCTTGCATGCCATGCGAGAACAGTTCCAATGGCAGCAACAGGATTTTTCAGACTCCAGAAAAAGACTTAGGACCTTTCTGCACCTCCCACAGCACAGGCCCTTAGCTATACCTCCTGTTCTCTCTGTGGTGGATGATGCTTTCAATGATGTTTGCTCCGCTCCAGATTCTTTACCCCCAGCCCCTGCCAAACCAGACAGATTTTACAGGGTGCCAGATACTCATCACCACCTTTACAAGGCCCCTCTTGCAGACCCAGAAACTATATCCCAGGGTCCCAAGGCAGTAGCACGACCACAGCTAAAACCCTATTCCTTCTGAAAGGGAAGCAAGGTCATTAGACAGATGGGGTAAAAGGTCTACACTTCAGCTACTCTCTCAGCTAGAGCTTTAAACTGTCAGTTTCACATGATACAATACCAAGAGTTTATGCTTGATCAGTTAACTAAAAAACTAACCACTGATGAATCTCTTGATAAGAAATATGTATTAGAGATGGTAAATAACATACAACAGGTTAGCAACCATTCCTTAAAATGTGGCTATGATGCACTGGAGGCTTCATTTAGATCAGCCATGACAGGCACAGTGATAAGAAGGCATGCATGGCTAAAGGAACAAGCTTTACCGGATCATGTTAAAGCTAAGTTGCTAGATGCTCCTATGGACAAGACAAGCTTGTTTGGTACACCTGCCCAGCAGGTTATGAAGAAAATGGAAGAGAAGGCAAAATCTGTTCAAACTGTTAAAGATTTCTTGCAGGTTCAACCCCCAAGGTTTAGCAGGAACTGGCCTGCCAAAAATTGGTCCTTTCCTGACTCCACAAAATTTCAAAGGGGCAGGAATAGACATTCCAGAGGCAGAAACCAATCCAGAGGAGGTGCATACAGAGGACGACAGTGGCAAGGTAACAACAGAGGCACAGACACAGCCACTGCCACTACATCAGCACAACCACAGTGACTTAATCCTAAATCCGCCTACCAGGGAACAAATAGCAGCTCCTCTAGGCGGAAAGTTAACCTTATTTTCAAAGAACTGGCACTACATAACAAAAGACAAGTGGATTTTACAAACCATAGATCAAGGTTACGGTTTCACTTCCACACTTTACCAGTCAAAGAGGAATGCCAAATCTACCTCCAAATCAAAAACAGAGGCTCTACGCCAGATAATGGAGTTAGCAAACATGAGAGCTGTGGAAAGAGTGCCAACAGCAGAACAAGGAAAGGGGTTCTATTCCAGACTATTCCTAGTTCCAAGAAAGGAAAAAGTTGGAGACCAATTCTCGACCTGTCCACCTTAAATACATACATCATTGTCCCAAAATTCAAAATGCTGACCCTACAGCAACTTCTTCCCATGCTGGGCAAGGAGTCTTGGCTGGTAACTCTAGATCTCAAGGAGGCATACCTGCACGTCCCCATTCGACCAATCTGCAGAAGATACCTCAGATTTCTTGCAGGATCAGAGCACTATCAATTCTCAGCATTGCCCTTTGGCTTATCTACTGCCCAGAGTATTCACAAAATGCCTGGCATCAGTAATCGCCCATTGCAGACTACAGGGAATTCAAATTTACCCATACCTGGACGACTGCCTGCTACAAGGGGACAACAAAAGCAAGCTGACAACAGATTTACAAAGGGTCATTTACTTGCTACAAGGACTGGGATACACAGTCAATTTACAAAAGTCAAGGCTGATACCATCCCAAACAAGGACATTCTTGGTAGCGGAATTGGACACAGTGCAACAAATGGCATTCCTGACTACAGAAAAACAAAAGAACTTCCTCTTTACTTCTTGGCACTAACAAAACTGAACAAGTTAACAGCAAGAAAAGTTCTGCAGGCCTTGGGCTTCATGGCATCATGCATAATCTTGGTCCCATTTGCCAGACTACATATGAGGAAACTACAGTGGTACCTAAAGAATTTATGGTCCCAACACAGACACAGTCTAGAAACAGAAATCCCACTAATTCCATGCTTAAAACAGGAGTTCCTATGGTGGGCTCAGGCATGCCAGTCAAACCCAGGCCTACCCTTTCGCAGATGTCAACCAAGCCAGACCATCACAACAGTCGCTTCAGACCTAGGATGGGGGGCCCACATGCTGGACAAATGCGTGCAAGGATTGTGGACACAGGATCAACTTCACCTGCACATCAATCTAAAAGAAATGCTGGCAGTACAACTGGCAATCCAAAAGTTCAAACCATTTCTCAAAGAGGGCCAGTTGATGATAAGGACAGACAACACCACAGTCATGTGGTACATCAACAAACAGGAGGCACTCATTCATACCCCTATGCAGAATGACCTTGGAGCTGTGGACCCTGGCACTCAGCTACAACATTCAGTTACAGGCAATATTTGTACCGCGGAAAGACAATACTCTAGCAGACATATTAAGCAGAACCACTTGGGATGCCCACGAATGGAAGCTGCACCGGACATCTTCAAGACCATCTCAAAGAAATGGGGAATGCCACAGATAGACCTATTCGCATCACCTCTCAATCACCAGCTCAAAAAATTCTGCACAAGGACATTCCACCCACTAGCATGGAAAGTGGACTCAGTCTCCTTCAACTGGAAAGGCCTAACAGCATATGCATTCCCACCTCTTCCTTTGATACACAAGGTACTACTAAAAATCAAGGAAGAACGTCCAAGGATAATCCTGATAGCTCCAAACTGGCCAAGACAACACTGGTACCCACTACTGAAGAGCATGTCTCGGAACAATATGTGGCCAATACGCCTGATGCCTTTGATGTTAACTCAGAACAACTACAGCATCATACATACAAACCTCAAAACGCTGCAACTGACTGCATGGAACATCACATAGCAGCAGCTAATCCAGAACTTTCCCAAAGAGTTAAAGACATTATTCTTGAAGCACGCAGACCTTCAACAAGAAGGAACTATGCTGGAAAATGGAAAAGGTTTGTCATTTGGAGTACGGAAAGAGGAAAAGATGTGTCAAACATAGATATGCCTAACATTCTGGAGTATCTGGGCGAACTTCTTCATTCAGGCCTGTGCTACTCCTCCATCAAGATACATGCATCAGCTATTTCAGCAGAATACAGCTTTGATCCACCTGTTTTTCGCACCCTTTGCTCAGGCAGTTCCTCAGAGGAATCAAGAATGTAAAACCTCCAAGGAAACCACCATTACCAGCTTGGGATTTAAACTTTGTGCTAGAAAAGTTGACACTATCACCCTTTGAACCAGCAGCAACAGCAGACCTACAACACCTGTCATGGAAAACTGCTTTCCTACTAGCAATTACTTCAGCAAGGAGGGTTTCAGAACTACAGGCCTTAATGGCAGTGCAACCCTTCCTAATCTTCCACCAAGATAGAGTGTCCATGAGGACTAATCCTACATTTATGCCCAAGGTGGTATCCAGAGTGTCTTTAAACCAGGCAGTCCACCTACCTACCTTCTTTCCCAACCCACAAAACAGAGGGAAAGAATACTGCATACCTTGGATGTACATAGACAGCTACGCTACTACTTGGACAGAACAAAAAATAGCAGAAAGACTGACCAACTTTTTGTAGCCTATGCAACAGGAAGGGAAGGAAAAGCTATTTCCAAACAGACAATCTCCAAATGGATAGGAAATTGCATACGATACTGTTACTCCTTCCATGGAAAACCAATTCCACAGAACATAAGACCTCATTCTACAAGGGCAACAGCCACTACCACAGCCTTCTTACGAGGAGTGGCAACCAAAGACATTATTGAGGCGGCTACTTGGACCTCCGTGCATACATTTGCCAAGCATTATAATTTGCCTCTATATTCCAGATCCCGAGCAGGGTTTGCCACTGCTGTACTGCAAGGGATCCTAAACACACCATAATCTACTTTTATCCTCCTCCCCTAGTTGGCTATGGTATTCTACCCACTTGTTATGACTGCAGATGCATCCATGAAGGACATAGTACAGTTTTGTACCTACCATAAATGTAGATGTCCGAACTGGATAGCATCTGCAGTCAGGATTACCCTCCCTCCTTCCCTTCTGTGGTACTCCTAGGGTGTTTACCCTCCTAATAGCTAGTTGTTGGGGGGGAGTCTTTTATGGTGTATTTGTTTGTATATATGTACATATATGCTTATTGTTGTGTTTACCTCTATCTATTTGGAAACATTGGCATCTATCCAAATTTTAGCCTGCAAGAGGGCTACTGGCATCTGGGGCAAGAAACACTGAGGAAAATGGTGTCGGCTGATGCTTATATACCCGAAGACCAACAGAGATGACGTCGGGTGGAGTGCGACATCAGCCGAAGCCGGACCCGGACTTTGGAATCCGGCCGACTGCAGGGCTGCCTGACGACAGGACAACCCACTTGTTATGACTGCAGATGCTATCCAGTTCGGACATCTACATTTATGGTAGGTACAAAACTGTACTTTCTAACTCCTAATTTTAAGTCACCTCTAGCAGACTGTGACGGTCATTTATAATCCTACCGTCAATAACCACAAAAAGTAAAATTCTTAAACAGTATTAATTTAATTAAAAAAATGCTGCACTAACCCCTTGTCCAACCTTCTTTAAGACAGTTCCACAACTAAGCAGAATTTTGTAGAAAGCAACACACACATTGTTTCATAAAACAGCATACCCACCCCAAACAATTAAGCCAGGCCTTGTCTGTCCACATGATACACCTAGACATTATCTGACGTTACTACTTTATAATGAATGCAGGAATAGATTACACTGGTTAACACATTCAGATAAATACATACATTGAAATGCATAAGACATTAATAGCTTATCATTTAAATTTCTCATTCATTGAAATGAAAGTCAGTACCAAGCCAGAAACCAGTGCACTTAGCACCTCATCAAGTTGGAGATGACCATTTACACCTCTGCTGGCACCCATTGTTTAATCCAGTATGTCCAAGAACAAAAGAACTTAACAGAAAGCCAAGGATGACTGTAGCAGTTTTAGAGTAATTAACATGTAAAACAATTGAATCAAGCTTCCCTTACCACAAATTGAAATTGTGTAACTATTTTTTATATAATTAGTCCAATGTTTTAGTTAATGTAACAAAGTTCAAGAAACTGAATTTTGCAGTGGAGATTGACATCTGCAGAAGATGATGATAAAGTTATGTATATAGTTGTAAGAGCCCTATTTATAAGCTTGTAACATACTTGGAACAGATGTGAAAACATAATTTCAGAGAAACTCAGGGCAACCACAAATAAGCTGCCCAAGAGGAGAGTTGAGAAACAGAGGTTGGCATGAGAGGACACAAATTCATTGTAATGACATGCTTTATAAAGCAGGACAACAGGAACTGCTGTTGATATTGGTGGACCTGAATGCACATAGGACAGACAAAATAGGATATGAGGACTGCCTGGGTCCACATGGGTGGGGCAGTACAAATAAAGACAGAGAGGCCACTCTAGACCCCTGTCTGCCAACTGGTTGATAGTAGCCAACACATGGTTCACAATGTGATATTGTCACAAGATTGCATGCAAGAGTGGCTAATGTGCAACTCAGTTAGACTTCCTCCTTGTAAAGAAAGGACAATGGGGTATAATCAGTGACTGTAAATTCATCCCCAGTTACACAGTATGCCCACAGTAAAAAAAAAAAAAAAAAAAACTGGTTGTCGCAATCAGATGCAAGCAGTGGTCATAGAAGACTTCCAAGGTCAACAGAGACCAGGCTGAATACCTAGAAGATGACCGGAGAGAAAGCACAACAGTTCTAGGAATTGCTTAGGGCTCTAGCACCTCAAGAAGAAGAGGAAATAACTGGAGATGAAAAGGACTGGAAACACCTCAAAACAGCATGGGTGAGGACTACAGAACATATATGTAGCTGAGCCAGGTAGGGAAATAAGGTACACTGGTGGAAGAATTCACAAGTCCAGGAAGTCATCAAAAGAAAGGAGGAGTTCAGGGAAAAGTGGGAGAAAGAAAAGGTGGAAAAGACTAGGAGGGAATACTGGATGGCTAACAAGAATGTTAAAAAGGAGTTGCAATAGGAAAGAACAAGGCATCAGAGGCACTCTACCAACTTCTGGAAGGTGACTCAGTAGATGGCACAAGGAAAATATATTGGGTTGCAAGGCAAAAACAGAAAGATAAAGAAGACAGACACCCTTCATAAGGGATGCCAACAACAATCTGTTCACCAGTCCACAGGACATCAAAGGGAGATGGAAGGAGTCCTTCCAACAGCTTCTAATGAAGAAAACTGTAGAGAAGCTAGACTTCCCCAGACACAGCCTACAATGAGAGAAGAGTAGGATTCCACCATGGAAGAAGTAAGAATAGCTGTAAGGAAAATGAAGACAGGGAAAGCAGCAGGATCAGTTGAGGTCGCAGCTGATATGATAAAGATTGGGTGGCACAGTGGCACAGAGGTTAGATTGGTCGTCTCACAGCAAGGCGTTCCCTGGTTCAATTCTTGCCTAGGGTGCCTTCTGTGGAGAGTCTGTATATCCTCCCTGTATTCATGTGGGATTCCTCCAGGTACTCTGGTTTCCTCCCACATTCCAAGGACATGCAGTAGGTAGACTGGACACTCTAAATTGTCCACAGGTGTGATTGTGAATGCGATTGCATAGTGTAGATGAACTACTGCATCATGGCTAGCCACCATGTGCAGAAATGGGAAAAATGGTGATTATGGATGGTTGGGTGAATAGGAGAGAATTGGCTTTGGAAGGTACTAATAGCTATGTGTATCCCAGGTGATTGAAGAATAAGCATACCAGTGCCAGTGTTCAAGAGGAAAGGGTACATTGACAACTGTGTTCCGCCAGAGCTATATTACTTCGGACACATTGCATGAAAGTTCTAGAGAGAGTAAATGATAAAGGAATACGCAGAGTAGCGGAAGTTATGATGGGAGATGAACAGTTTGGGTTCAGATCAGGATGCAGGACAACTACTTCAACAGATAATTTGGAATTAGGCATATGCAGGCAAGTGCATAGTCACCATCTTTCAGTAGGACATAAGTACCGGAACACAAAAATGCAACCATTCAGCTATACTGATTGAGATATTCTGACCCAAAAAGTTCTAACTAATGCTGTTGCCACTCATTAAATTGGGTATAAACACACATTACAAACAGGTGGAAGCAGTGAGCCAAAGTGCTACATCTATCTAAAGTTGTATAAGAAAATTTTTATTCATCTCCAGTTGCCAAGTTGTGTTTTGAAATTATTAATCATAATGGAGGTTGGAAATAATTGTGAACACAAGTCCCAGAAGACTAGAAATGTGCCTCAGCTGCACATTGGTAACTTGGATGTAGCCCTTAGTTGTGCCCCAGACCACTCATCGTTTACGTAGAGAGACACACACACACACACACACACACACACACACACACACACACACACACACACACACACACACACACATATACATACAAACATACAGACATATATATATAAATATATATATATATATATATATATATATATATATATATATATATATATATATATATATATAAAATATTTTTTTTTTATTATAT
>NC_056744.1:1688876896-1688924267 GCF_019279795.1 Protopterus annectens | reverse complement strand
ACTCATATATGTTAATGGGGGTAGAATAATGGGTAATGGAAAAGTAGGAGTGGGGTCTAAGTGGTTACTATAATACATAGAGGATGAAATTTAATGTGAGCTTGTGTGTTATTAGCCTGAGTTGGTACAGGAGCAGAGCCAGTTGTTAGTGTGGTGGTCTTTGAGTAAAGTTTTGAATTGGTGTAGGTTGGTAGTGTTTAGTATATGATGAGTATACTATATACTATACTATGTTTAGTATCAGAACTTGATGAAGTCCTACATTGAGTTGAAAGAATGCACGTAACCTGAAGTTTTAACAGGAAACCTGAAGTTTTCAACTGGAATTTTTGTCTGTGGAATAAATTGGATTCAACTACTGTGGTGTCTTCAGTTTGTGGTTATATAGTGTCCATTTGGCATTTCTTGGTCTTACGATTGCAGGGTGTGACAATTGCTAGATAAAATAGGACCACTGGGGGCGGGTGAGATATGGGGGTAGGGTAGGGGATTGGAGTGAGCCCAAAGGGTGAACAGAGCAGGCAGAGACATGGACAGACCGAGACTGACCTGAAAAAAAAAATCAACAAGCCTGGAGGGTTAAGAAGCTGCAGATCAGAGCCAAAGTTTCAGATAGGTTAATGGACTCTGGTATTGATTTCAGAAATGAAGTGCGGCTTCAGTTAGAACTGACTGTATACAATGTTTTTCTAGTAAGGTTTATTATTTCTACATCCTTAACAGTTGTAGTAGGATGCTTGCTTAAGTATTTAGTATAATGTATTGGGAGAAGTGACACTAGACTAATGGTCAGACAGATAGGATGGGGGACATTCAAGTATTGCTTTCCGGGTAGTGTGCACGCCACCTCAGGCTAGTCAATAAAGAACCGACAGATTGAGGAAAAGGTAATACTAAAACAGTGCACCTACATTGCTGGTCAGAAAATATGCAGGCACTGACTAGTGTTATGTACCCTGTTGGATGCACTTTCAGTTGACTATGGGGTTTCCTGAGTGGCGGGTCATTAGCTTTTATATGCAGTGTGTAAGATCCATTTCAAGGGAAACCACATGGTTGTATTTCACACTGGGCAGGTTGCTGGTCACAAAATATTCAGGCACTGATTGGTGTTATGCACCCTGTTGGAGGCACTTTCAGTTGACTATGGAGTTTCCTGAGTGGCGAGTCCCTACCATTTATATGCAGTGTGTAAGATCCATGTCAGGGGAAACCATGCGGTTGTATTTCACATGGGGCAGGTGGCAAGTGCACTGGGACTGGGTTGCTGGGGAGCTTTTAACCTCGCATGTTACAAATAATTTTCATAAAAGAAGCCCATTTGGCCACTATCCAACTAGAGAGTCTTTCAATCACTGTCCCTTGGGGGAATTAGGTTAAAGTAATTGCTGTTAATAATTTTCTTCTCACCTTTCAGATGTTAAACTTATCAAAAATGAGACCTTCCTCCTACTTGCCTTCAGATTATTCAAAGATGCACTGACATATAACCTTAAAAGTCTTAACCACTCTGATCATTGTCACCTTCAAACACGTTAAACTAAGTTCCAGTGCATAAACCATGATTTCTCAGTCCTTGTTCATAAATTGTGGGAATCTTCCCCTTTGTTCCTTAATCATCATTCCTCTTTTCACTTTTCCAATCCAAACTAAAACCACATTAGAAGACTCAAGGAAAATGCAACTGCTCTCTCTGATCATAGAACTTAACCTCTTCTAACTCTCGTATCCACTATGTGTATAATGCATGTATACACTGCTTTCTGTCAATAACTGTGTATATAGTGATATATCTATTGTTTTATACCCTCAAGTCAAGTCTAATAGTCACTTTGTATATATGACACACATGCATGTTATTATTTGATTACTGGGAAAGTTTGACTGGGTAGGAGCCCATTTTCAGTGGCGGTCTAGTGAGAAAAGCTCCAGTGTTTTACAAAACATTTTAAGAATAATAATTTTGCAGTCTTGAAAAATAATACAAAAAACAACTGCAGTTTAAATAATTATACCACATCTAGCATAATATGAAAACATTGGTTAAAACTAGATACAAGATATATGACATTGATAGTTTGAGAAATTTTATCCCGTTTATAGAGAAGTTAAAGGTAAGTTAGTATAATGCAAACAGAAATTGCATTACAAAGTGAGATAAAAGTAGGATTATGTTATATTTAGAAAAAAAAAGCCAGGTAAGAGAAAAATTTGATAGAAGGAAGGAAACAGAGTAAGGAAATGTAAGGAATGAATAGGTATTTGTTAACATTTCGGGTTACAGTTTATACTGGTGGTAAGCAAGAACAGAGCCAGCATTTGGATTGATATAGACAAGGAGTTCCAGGCTTTAGAAAGATATTACAAGTACAGACAATACCCAGCAAATTTGATAAGTTTGTGGAAAGACAAAAGTTTTTGGTCATTGGATCATGTTGTCAGACTAGTTGTGTAGAATGTAATTTGGTGCTGGACAATCAGATGAATTCTGGATAACTTTATAGGTGGTAAGAAGCTGTGTATATAGTTGATGGGGTAGTTCTAACCAATTTAGGCTGTTTAGTGTTATACAGTGTGGGTTCTGAAAGGGGTAAATTTAGCAACTTTGTTATATCATTGTTCAAGTTTTTAATTTTTTGATGCCTGAAAGTTAGTAAGGATGGGAGCTCCATAAAGAAGTATGTGGAGGAGGTAAGTTGTGGCAAGTGTAGTTTTAGTTCCATCAGTGAGAAGGTTTTTGGTTCTGTAAGGCATCCCTAGTTTTTTGTGAGTTTTTCTTATACAATTTTGTATATGCAGGTTGAATTTAAATTTATCATCCATTCTCACCCCTAATACTGTGCTATGAGAAATTACTTCAGTGGTTGTATCATCAAGCGAGAGAACTTTAAATTTTATTTTGTTCATGGTAAAGGGATTTGGGGAAAAAAGTCATAAGTTTTTTTTTTTAGAGATGAGCATGAGTTGTTGAATTACAAAGCCATGCTTCAGATGCTATTAAAGCTTCCTGAGTAATTGTTTGCAGGTGTGTCATGTTGCCAGATGTGCAAATGAATGTAGAGTTTTCTGCATACAATATTAGGGAGACCTGTTGTGTGGATGTGTAGAGAGTGTCGGTGAGAATGTTAAAGAGGAGGGGACTAAGGAATAGAGCCTTGTGGTCCACTGGTGGTGACTGGGAGGTATGACGAGTCTGACACCTATTGGATGAACCATTGGATGAACTGCTGAACCATAGAAGGGTGGGCTGAGATAGAGACGTAATGAGGACATTCAGAGTAGACGTTTGCTGTCACAGACTGTGCCTAAGGCTTTAGACAAGTCTAGAAATAAGTAGAAGACTAGTTTGCCATTATCTATAGCTTTCTTGACAGTGTCTTTATAAGTTAGAAGTGCAGTGTTAGTACTATGGGAAGGATGGAAGCCATGTTGTCTTGGGAATAGGAATTCTTCCTACAGGAGATAATTAAGCAATTGTTTATGAATACATTTTTCAAGTATTTTAGAGAGGGGTTTAAGATTGCTGTAGGTTTAAAGTTAGTAACGTTCCTCCTTTGTGTGGCGGGATAATTTGTGAATTGAAAGGTAGGCAATGATTTTGACTGATATTGTAAGGTGCTCGCTTGAAAGGTCATCAGCTCATGTACAGCATAGTATGAGTGTGTTTAAGAGTAGCTTTATACAGGCTGTGGACACACATTTGAATTTGAAAGTGGATGTGGTTATATGAGACTGCTGGGCAGGGTTAGGATTAGATGTTGGGGGATTCTGGGTTAGTGATTCTATACTGTCTATGAAATAAAAGTTGAATTGTATTGCTGTTTCAAGTGATGAGTTATTGAGACAAAGGTTAGGGCTGAATTTATGGCCAGGATGCAAGATTTTGCTAATGGTTGCCAAGACTTTTTTAGGGTTCTGTTTATTATTACTTTGAAAGTTATTACAGTATATTTTTTGTCTTCATTAATTTTCTTTTTAGTACGACTACAAAGCATTTTGAAGTTTTCAACATATTATGTTATATATTTTTATGATTCTCTCCATGTTTTTTTGTCTATTCTGCATTAGCTTTGCATTCTGTTCTTTTTAGATAGCCAAATTGTATTGTTTGTTTTTAGTCTCTTCCTTCTAGGAGATGCTAGACTATTCAGAATATTCAGGAAAGTTGTACTGAATTCATTTATAGCATCATCTAAGGAAGGATCTTTAGAAAGTTTCATTTAATAGACTGTGAGGGAATAATGAACATTTCTGGGATGTGAGACATTCATAGGATCATTGGAAGTTACTAGGCTATTATCCCTCAGGCCCTTACAAGCCTAGCCAGGAATTTAGCCCATGTTCCAACAAGTCAGCACTTAGAAATTGTTAATGAGGTACTCTGCATGATGTGGAGAGGGAGTCTATTCCACAGAAGGGGGGGGGGTCTCTAGGACACAAATCTGTCCTGCCAACAAGTCCTATTGATGCCACAGACCTGATTGAGGTTGTGCATGTGGGTTACTTGAGTGGAGCTTGACTTGTAGATATGCAACAGTCCCATCAAGGTGAGGTCTGAGATTGCTTTGTATGCCAGACAAAGGTCACCTCTGAGGAATCTGTATGTGACTAAGTAGAGGGACAAGGCCTTTAGCCCATCTGTGTAGGGTAGATGCTTGAGGCCCTGGATTCTCCTGCTGAGGAACCCCTGTGTTCTATCAAGCTGCTGCCTATGCCTTGTTCAGTTGTATAGACTGGGAGATGATCACTGAGACAGTAAGACATTGTATGAAAGGCAATGTATTTGTTAGGGTCTGAGACTAGGATCCAGTGTATTAGGGAATTTGATGTATTGTTCTAATGTGTGAGGCTATTAATTAGCTGTCTGAAAGCAAATAATTTCTAACTCCCCTACACCTAATGTGAACTTGTGTCCAACCAACTGACTTTCACATTACCTAGTAGTAATTTTCTTGTGGAATTGTTATGGAGATTTAATGTTTAATGTAGGATATCTTCTAGTATGGCTGTATTGTCACCAGAAGGGATATAAAGGACAGCAAAACATATAATTATTTAATTTCAGGATAGTAATGTGAAGCTCTGCTGAATTGAAGTTTGGTATTCATTTACTGTAAGAGGAAATGTGGTAGTTTTTGGGAAATATTAAATCAATATCACCACCTTTCCTTTTTATATGGTCATTATGGATATTATTACAGCTGGGAGGTTATGTTATCATTTAGGTAGATGTTATAATTTACTCTGTCTATAATGTTATATATATATATTGTGTATACCCCCACGAGGAGACTGAAATAGGTCCAATAGGATCAGTGTTCTATTATGGTTAATAACTTCAAAATAAGTATTTAATCTGTGTTGTGAAATGCAGTAATTCAGAGTTGCTTAAAACTGCATGCTTGACTGTATCACAGATGCCCTTTCCAAGACATGGGGCATGAACATTATAGCTAATAATTAAAACAGGGGTAGGATGGTAAGCAGATAGCATTATGAGTGCCAAGGGGCATTTTTTTTTTTGTTTTTTTTTTTGAAAATCTCTATATTCATGTTTTGTCAGAAACAGTAAAAGTACAAAAACTATATACAATACGTAAACAGCATCAAACAACTATATACAAAGGAGCATTTTGCCCATACAGCAGAGAAAATAAACAGTGTTTAAACAATAATTAGAATAGAATATAATCAAATATCAACTTCCAATACTCCATATAGTGAGGGTGGTGTCTCATGCTGTAAAGTAAATACTTGTGTGCTGAAAGGTGTTTAATGGCTAGATGTTTAAATCCATACCATGAAAGTGCGGACCCGTCCTTCCAATTGAGTGTAATATAGTATTTGATTAGCATGAAAAGGGAAGTTAGGGTATGAAGTTGTAAATTAGATAACCCGGGGGGTATATAGTAATGTGAACTTCCAGGACAGGGTAGATTGAGCATAACCTATTTTTTCCAGTTGAACCCTTAGGGAGCACCAAAGCTTATAGGTGCACTTGCAGCTCCGAAATATGTGGATAAGGTTAGCTCTTTGGTTGGGACAGAATGCACAGAATGGGGAGATATTGGGATAGAATTTATTTAATGTGCATGGAGTAAGGTAAGCATTGTTTAACAGCATGAGCTGAGTATAGTTGAGTTTTTTAGGGGGGGGTGAATTTGGATAAGATTTGAATAGATTTGGATATTTGACTGGTTGAGATTGAGGGATCTTGGTCTAACCAGTACTTGGAATAAATAAGCTCTTGTTGAGTTTTAATAGAATTAATAAGCTTGTAGGATCAGGAAATCATCTTATTTTTCAGGAGGAATAAGCTCCAAAGAGTTTTGAATGTATTAATATCATTTAATGTCAATGAAGGGTCTTCCAGTAAAGAGCGGCATAATTCTTTGATTTGTCTTGTAATAATTGTGTAGCTTTTGTGAAAATTCAGTTGAGACCTCATTTCAGGAATAGACTTACTCTTAAAAGGAAATAAATCAGTGATAGATTTGTATTTTAAAAGAGGGTATTGGTCCAAATTAATCATTTTCTTGTTGAGTTTGAGATTGGGCTTAAGATGGATTGGTTGCAGTGTGTAAAATGCGGAAGACAGATTAAGTGATTTAAAAACTTTTTGCAAGTTAACTATTTTATGTTTTAAAGACATTAGTATGCTGGTTAGTATACCACAGATTTTTGGATGATATAGTGTTGTTCTGGATAGGGGGGGCTTGACAAATATTTAGAATTTTTTGAATATATTAGTGGAACTACTAACTTCTTGAGATTCACATATTCCACCAGTTCCGAAACATTAAAATATTTAGATATAGAGTTATACAAAAGAGACGGAAAATATGAAACTAAAGTGCACAGAAAGGAGACTTATGTTAACTCCTATCTACATTTCAATAGTGCCCACCCCCTGCATAGTAAAAAGAATATTGTCAAAGGGCAATTTGTTAGGGGGTCTAGAATGACTAGTTGGGACGAAGACTTTGTAGTAGAGTGCACAGCTTTAGAAAAAATGTTTTTGGAATGTGGTTATCCTGCAGAATTTGTTAGTAATATAAGGAAAGAAGTGGAAAAAGGAAGGCAGGGGAGATTTAAGCCAATTTTGGGGAGAAGGATTAGTAATGAGAATGAAAATAGGTTTAATAGGAATAAAGTGGGTCAGCAAGTATACAAAAGAAGTTTGGTAGTAGAATATAATGCTTCCAATAGGAAAGTAAATGAATTTTTAAAAAGGGAATGGAATAAATTCTCCGCCTTGACGGATATGGAAGAGATTACTAGAATGGAACCAAAGATTGTTTACAAGAATTCTCAAAGTTTAAAAAGGTTAATGGAAAAAAAATGGAAATAGTAAGAATAAAGAGAATAGAAATAAAGTAGGAACATATAAGTGTGGCAGATGCCACCAATGTTCATACATTATGAACAGAGGAGAAGTTTATATAGAAAGTAGAAAGAGATGGTTGGGTAGCAAAGGTTTTTTTAACTGTGATAGTAAAGGGGTCGTATATCTAGTAATTTGTCAGACGTGTCAGTCATTCTATGTAGGGAAGACTGAGAGACAATTGAAAAGAAGGATATACGAACACACTTACGATATCACAAAAATGAAAAATACAAATGCACTGTTTAAGCACTCTATTTCCTGCACAAAATTCAAATATGAATTTTTTGTTTTGGACCAAGTTAAACCAGACTTAAGAGGAGGCCTGTGGGAAGAAATATTAGAAAGCAGGGAGCTCTGGTGGCAGGTCAATTTGGACGCAGGAAATAAACCAGGAATGAATGACTTTATATCAATTTCTTCACTGCTCAAAATAAAGGCTAACAATATTTGATCAAAATTTAAAATGTAATTCTTCAAAATGAACACCAGATGGGGGTAGAATAAACATGAAATATAGGTTTAAGAAATTTCTGCATGACATACAAATATAAATAGAAAATAAATATAAAATAAATAGATGGACATTCACATACCCAAGTTTTTATATTAATTCATTTAGATAGTTATAAACAAAGAGAGGTTTTTAAAGTAATTTATTTAGTATTTATTTATGAATATTTATTTAAAATATTTAAAGTATTTACATAAAAGAATGAACTGAAATGATTAATTCCAAGCACAAGACACTTTCGGAGAGTAGGCATTAATATTTATGAGATGTAAAGGAAGATTGGTTAGTTTAATTTGTCAGAGTTGTATTTTATTGGATTATTAAATAATTAGTTGATGTAACAGACTATTTAAATGTTTTTAAGTTAAATATGGTTGTCTGATGAAGTCCTGTATGTAGGACGAAAACGCATGTGGTGGATTTACTTTTGATGAATAAAAGCGTTAATCTAGTGTTGGTCCGTGTTTTTGCTGCTTCCACAACAAGAGGGGAAGACCGAGGTCCTTGGCGTTCTTTCTTTTACTTATTGGTTTTATTTAGAATATCTTTATTAAGAAATGGGAGGGCTTTTGGAATAAAGTTAAATGTTTTAATATAATTATGAAAGAGTTTGACCCATAATGGGGACCAATCTGGGGACTTATAAGAAAAGTCTGCAATGGTTATTAATCTGCTGCAGTTGATGAAATCATAATATTGTTTAAATTCTGGTAGGCCAAGACCTCCTTTTTCTTTAGGATAGGAAAGCTTTTTTGTAGCTGATTCTAGTAAATTTGGGAGATGAAATAGCAGAGTATAGAGTTATAAAGAAGTTGTTATGAATCATTATATTAGAGGCGTTGAAGGTGAATAGAAATCTGGGAAGGATGTTCATTTTAATTGTAGCAATTCTTGTAAGGAAGGGAAGATTAAGTTTTGACCATCTATTAAGATCATTTTGAACATTTGACCACAGTTTTGTAATATTATTATGATAATATTGGGAGGCGTCTTGACAGAAAGAAACTCCCAAATATTGTAGAGATTGTTTGATGCCTATTTCTGTGGAAGAAATATCAAATGAAAATTGATAGTAGGAGTTAATAGAAAAGATTAAACATTTCCCAGGAGTCAGTTTGTAATTGGAGAGTGAGGAGAAGGTATTGATTGAGCATAGAAGTTTTTGTAGATCTGAATTGGGAAGAGAGTAGTAAACATTTAAGTCATCTGCATAAGCTGATAGAAGGATATTAGTACTATATAATGTGGCAATGTGGTGTTAAGTTTTTTGAGTAATTAATAAGAAGAGGGGTTCTAAATATAGGTTAAATAGGTACGGAGATAGTGGTCAGCCTTGTCTCGCCCCAATCCTAATATCAATCCTGGATGAGAACTGTTTATTTATTTGAAGGATTGTATGTGCCTTAGAATATAGAGTTTTAACAGTCTGTATAAGGGCCTGTGGAATATTAAAATGAGGTAAGATCACCAGTAGAAAGTCCATGTTGAGGTTTTCAAAGGCTTTAGAGGCATCGATAACTAGGGTATATATGGGAGTTCGTGTAAGGTTTGAGAGGGATGTCATGGCATCTAGTGTAAGAGTGTGGTCATATGTTTGCCTGTGTTGAATGAAGCCTGATTGTTCAGGGGAAATGATAAGTGTTATGACTGATTTAATTCCATTAGCTAGTATGGATGCAAAGATTTTAACATCAATATTAATTAGGGAGATGGGTCTATAGTTCCAGGGATTTTTAAGATCGGAGTTTAATTTAGGAATAAAACTTGTTTTAGACGCCTTGAAATGAATATCCCTAATTCCAAATTAAATAATGTGGTTAACTATTTGATACAAAATTTTAAATATCTTAGGGGGAAAGGCTTTATAAAATTCAGAAGTGAAGCCATCTGGGCCAGGGGCTTTATTTTGTTTAAGATTATTGATTGCAGCAATTATTTCTTGTTGAGAGATATGAGATGATAAAAGCCACTGTTGTTCGCTATTAAGTTTGGGGAAGCTTAATTGATTTAGGAAAGACTGCAACTCTGATATATTGAGTGAAGTATCAGAAGGGTTATACAGATGGGTATATAGGGTTTCCAGAAGTTTAAGTATATCCTAGTTATTTTTGTATATATTATCCTGGTGTATTATTTCTGAGATAAAGGAGTGAGATTTATTTTGATTGATTAGTCTAGCAAATAATTTAGAAGGAAATTGTGCCCACTCTGAATAGTTAGACAAGGTTTTAATCTCTTGAAAGGAAAGATTCTCAGCATGTAAAGAGTGGATATTCTCTTGTAGCTGAGCTATTTGTGATTCTCTCTAAAGTTTGAAATTTGTTTGAAGTTCTAGTTCTAGTTTAGTGATTTTGTCTTTGATTGTCCATTCTTTAAGGAGGAATTTTTCTTTATAAAAAGAGCATTTGTTTTTGAAGTCCATGGTCAGTCACCGATATATAGATAGTTTGCACTCTGCTGTCAGATGAGACTGTCTGTACACATCCACATAGTTCTGCATAGGTCAGTGGCAGGACTACTCATGGACATTTTATTTATAGCTCTGCACTGGCAGTGTGTAGCCACTGGCTTTCTCTGTAAGGTGTATCAGACTGTCATGTGATGCTACTGTTCAGACACCTGTAACTTTCCTAGCTCATTGTCTCTGACTTTTGATCCTGTGACTTTTTTCACACCCCTTTCTGTATTTTGTTTTGGTCAACAGTCCAACACATTCATTCAATGAGGAATCCAGCTGCTTACAAACTCTTTTCAGCAGCTCTGCATGATAATTCCTTCTTCTTTGCTCCTCCCTTCCTGTACTCAGTCACACTCATTGATGTTCATCAGGCTTCACTCCTTTTGATTATGTAACCCCAAGGCATCTGAATAGTGTGGTTATCTATATAATTAGTGACGTTTCACTGACCTCAGAGAAACTGGAACCTTCTTCTGTATGTATTGCTGTTGACTGATTACTTTTGCATACAATTAGTCTGGATTAAACTCTGTTGCAGCATAGTAGTTTTACAACAAAAACTTTGTGATTTTTTTGTGGAATGTAAACTTCTCTGCTTCTTTTTTGATTCTCCAATCCCATTTTCCCCTCATATGATTATATAGCATGAAATATCATGACTGATGCTGTAGTGAGGAACATGTGCAAATTATCCAATCAGGCTAGATCCCACTGTACTGTGTGTCATCTTATTTTATTAGATAGATCCAGGGGTGAACCTGAAATTGGTCAATATTGATCAGTGCACCACCCAGTAAACTAATATAAATATATAAAATAAATGTATGCAGGCTGTCATTTTTTGTTGTTAACTTTTGTATGCATGCATAAAAATAGCATTACACAATGACAAAACCTAGTACACGACACACATAGACTACCTCAGTATACATACTTAAGGATGTAATGGTGTAGTCATATTAATACATACACATGTATACTGCAGATACCTATATAACTGCTAACAGTTACAGACATATCTGTACATTAAGATACTGCGACAATGTATGTACATATGTATCCTACAGTGGACTATGTGTGTGGACTTTTTTTCTCTTTGTTAACTAAACAAGCCCACTAGACAAAGTGGCTGTTTTAATGGACAACCTGGGAACACTATCTGGTTAAATGAGTTGCTTATAGTCACACAGTAGACAAGTGGGGTCTATATTACATCACCAAAAAACCTTTCCAATGAACACCACATCGTTGACATGTATTCAACAAAATTCACTTCCGTGATTCACTGAATACTTAAAGGGCAAACAAATACTTGACCCATAACCTGATGGATCTAAATCTAGCTAAACCAAACCCACCCATGGAATATCATTAGCTGTGTTTTATTAGGGTTAAGTATTAGTTGAGAGTTGGCTAACCAGATTTCAACAGTGGCAAAGGACCATTATGTCAATTCCTTGGGTTGCGGGAATGATGGGTTGGAGCAGATTAGAATGGAGTCATTGGTGTGCTGGAGTAGAGTGGCATGCTGAGTAGCGTTGTGTAGTTGGTTGGTGAATATGTTGAAAAGAAGAGGTCCAAGAATGGATCCTTGTGGGGACCCCTAGGGGGACAGGTAGGAGGGGAGATAAGGTGTTTTGCCATTTTACTGCTTGTTTGCAGTTGGTTAGACAGTCTAGAAACCTAGCTAGTGTGGAGTGGCTGAGATTAAGATCAGAGAGAGCAGAAAGGAGTATGGGATGGAGACAGTATCGAAGGCCTTAGAGAGATCTAAGAATACAGTGGATTCTAGGTTGTCATTGTTTTGTTGGTTTACTGTGTTGGTAAAGCTAATAAAGACTGTGGTAGTACTGTGATTAGGGGTGGAATCCATGCTGGGTGTTGGTTAGCAGTTTATTAGTGAGGAGATAGTGTATTATTTGGGAATGTATACATTTTTCACAGATTTTAGATAAGGGGGATAGAATGTCAATTAGACAGTAATTAGATAGTTCCACAGAGTTACTTCCTTTGTTGAGTGGTATTATATGTGAAATTTTCCAAAAAGAAGGAAAGTGTTGCTTTGATAAAGAGCAATTAATAAGCATGGAGACTTGATAAGAGATGGCTTTGGTTACAGTTTTTAGATATTCTGCAGGTAATTTACTGGTGGTCAGGGTTGTGGGTTTAAGTCTATTTAGGTATTTATATATTGTGCTATTTGGGACAGACTGTATGGAGAAGAGGTTTTGGTCTGCTGGTACAGAAGATAGGTTTGGATGTGAAGTGGGAGAACTATTGGTTTGGGCTAGGATGGATTTCATGAAGTGTTCATTGAATTGGGTAGCAATATTATTGGTGGTGGTGTCAGTGTTAGGGAGTGGAGTACTGGTCTTTCCTTGTTGTAGGATTTTATTAATGGCAGCCTAGAATTTTTGTGGTTTATTTTTATGTTTGGTTTGAATGCCTATATGATGGTTTCTTTTGTCTGTCCTAATTTGTTTTATGGATTTGTTCCTTAGCTCCTGGTATGCCCGTCTATTAGTTTGAGTTTTAATTTTACACCATGAGTCCCATGCTTTATCTCTTTGTTTTAGCAGTAGACAGATATCTCTGGTCAATCAATGGGCATAGCTGGATTTAGTTCTGACAGTTTTGGTAGGGGCAAGATGATTTTGAAAGTTTAGGAAAGTATTATTGAAGTAGTCCACGGCACTTTCCAGGGGGAGACATGAGAATGATCTCCAGCTGGATTGATTAAGTGCTAATATGAATTCATGGATTTTGAAATTCTTTGTGTACCTGGTTTGTTGGAGGGTGGAGGATTTTAATGGATTCACTTGGTGTCTAATTATAAAGGTGGGAAGCTGATCACTGAGAGTATCTGTGAGGGAGCCTGAAGGGTGGATTGAGATGGTCTGTTAGTAAGGATCCAGTCTAGGATGGACTCCTTTTTTTTTTTACTCAAATAATTTTGTTAATTTTTTCCAAATAAAATAATAATAAACTTTTACATCTCAAGCAGAAATAAATTATAATGAACTATTTACAAAATGTACAAATGGCCTCAAACCAAATATGAAAAAAGGAAAAACAATCTGAAAAACACAAACAAAGAGAGTTACACATTGTTAGAATAGGTCGTTTTACTTCTTCTCCACTTTAAATAGGTAAAATTGTGTCTGTTTTAAGTGTCTCAATAAGGGAGAGAACTTTCTCTCAAGAATTATTAATCCATTTCTTAGGAAAGATTCTCATTTCCTTGACTCTTATTTCCAACAGTGCTACATCTTTCAATAGGGTTAGAAAATCATCAAAAGTTGGAATGGGGGAGGAGTTCCATTTTCTTCTGATGCATTTCTTAGTAACTGCCACTGTAGTCCAAAGAAGATAAAGGTCTTTGTTTTTCATAACAATAGTTTCATTTATATTCAGAAGAATTAATGACTTTGACAAAATAAAAGAATCTGTAAAAATGGCTTGTAGAAATTCACCAATATCTTCCCAAAATGTCTTAATTTGAGTACATTCATACATAATATGAGACCAACCAGCCTTACATTTTAAAGAACATCTCCAACATGTTATGTCATTAGAACTGTTGAATCTGCCAATTTTTTTGGATGTATAGAAAGCTCTATGCAGAAACTTCCACGAAAACATTTTCCAAACTCGTACACTGGAGGTTAATTTAATAGAATATAAAATACTAGTTTTATTCTCATTTGTTAACAATAAAGGATGTTCTTTAGTAATAAAATTCCAAAACTTATGATTAGGATTGGCCTTGTAATTAATAATGATTTTATATAATTTTGAAGTTAAATTTGTCCATTTAAAATCTCTATATATTACTTCATGTAAAAAAAGAAATATGAGTTTAGGTATGGCTTTAAAGGAAGAATTGCCTATTGTTCTGCATAAATCATGTGCATAGGGAAGTAGACTGCTAAGAGGTGACCAGTCTGAATTTGATAAATCAAATGTATAATTTTAAAGGGAATTAATAACTGTAACCATAATTTAATATCAATATTATTATTTACAAAACTCCTGAAAGTGTTGTAAATATAATTTATATAATTTAGATTGGTGGGTTTAGTAGAATTATATTGCAAATTAATACAGATAATATGCCAGAGTTTATTATTTTGTTCATTTAGTTATTCATTTTTTGTTAATTTGTTTTCTTTTAGGAATATAGCAGTATGTAAAGTTTTCCATGCAGAAGAGAATTTTGGGTCAAACCAATTTATAACCGTTTTGAAAATGGATGTCAGAAAAGTTAATTCCCCCCATTTCCCAAGGTCTAATATGATTTAAGAAAGCTATTCTATTTCTTTTTGGGTACCAAAGAAAATTTATAAGGATTGTATTTATTTCTTTTAAAAGATTCTTACTGGGAATTATAGGAATAGCTAGTGCAGTGTAGTTTATTTTTGGGAGTAAAATCATCTTTATTAACTACAATCTATCTTCAAATGTTAAATACAATTTATTCAATTTCACAATTAGTGATTTTAGGATATTCACAATATTATTATAATTAGTAAAGTTAATTCTAAATTTTCACACAATACAATCCCCAAATAATTTAAAGAGGAAACCTGTTTCCCAGTTATTTGGTTTATGCTAGTATTATAGTTGTTTTTTATTTAAGAACATATGATTTGACTTACAACTATTAACTCTTAAACTTGAGAGATTATAAAAATTTTCAACTAGTAAATTTAGTTCACTTAATGACTCATCTGAGTTAATTAAAGTGAGAAGTATATCATTGGCAAAAAGCATTAGTTTGGAATTAAATTGATCAAATATGTTAATGCCTTTAATTTTGGGATTAAAATGAATTGCTGATGAAAAAAAGTTCTATTCCTAAAGCAAACAACATTGGAGACATAGGACATCCCTGCTTGGTACCCTTAGTAATTTCAATAGCTTCTGATGTAAATTGGCCTAATTTTACATAGGCCAGATTGTTTTTATAAATGTTTTTTATTAAAGTAATGAATTGTTTATGGATATTCCAATTTAATGAATTGAAAACTTTTTCAACGTCTGAAGTAACTATTAGGGCCTCATGTTTGTCTCTAAAATGTCTATAATGGTTAAAATTCTTTGAATGTTATCATGGGTATGTCTATTATAAATAAAACCAGTTTGGTCATCACTTATGACATGAATCAGTGATTTTTTGATTCTGTTAACCAATATAGACATAAGGATTTTATAATCATTATTAAGCAGTGAAATTGGTCTATATGAACTGCATAAGTTGGGATTCTTATTTTCTTTAATATAGGGGTGATCAATGGATATCTCCATGAAGGTGGAATTGTGCCTTGTGAATATGTTTCATTTAGTTTTTTTTTGCATAATTGTTATAGCAGATGTTGGAAATATTTTGTAAATTTCAATAATGATTCCATCTATACCTGAAGCCTTATTATTTTTACTTTCTTTAAATTTTTCATTAATTTCTTTGAGAGTAATTTGTTTTTGAATATCTATGATTACGCTTTCTGGTATTTTGTTTAATTTTAAGGAATCCAAGCCTAAGCCTAAGTTATTAGGATATGAATCATTATTTTTGTAGTGTTTTGTAAAATGATATTTAAAGGCTTCCAAGAAGTCACTTAAATTTGAGACGTTTTTATTGTTTTTCTCTTCATGAATTATATTTGTGGTATTTTCAGTGGAATGTCTTTTTAATCTGATTGTTAGGTTGTGCATATATTTTGGGGAAACAGAGAACGAATTTCATTTTAATCTTTCTAAAACCAAATTGGTGTTGTGAGTTAGGATATCATTGTATTTTTTATTTAATTCCCCGATTTCTTTTCTTTTTTTTTTTTAGCAACTGGATCTTTCATATCCTTAGAGTTGATTTCTATGATTTGTTTTTAAATATTAAGTAACTCTGATTCCCATTCCTTTGTTTTATTAAACCAAGTAATAATTTTGCCATATAGATATGCCTTTAGGGAATCCCATAAATTAACTATATTTATGTCACTAGTATAATTTGTATCTAAGAAATATTGTGTTTCCGAGTCCAACCATGGTTTGAACTGTTTAATTTAGTGATATAGGCCAAAATTTTTATGGTAAAAGTTGATCTCTTAAAATCTGTTTGAAATTCAAGAATGAGTGAGTTGTGATCAGATAAGGGGCAAGGGATTGTAGAAAAAAATATGTGACATTTTCATTTTTAAATCTTGGGATACAAATATTTTATCAATTCTTGTCTGGATATTTAATCTGTGATCACTATGAGAAAATATTAATGAATTATCTTTCTTAGGACTAAATGAGTCTAATAATTGCAAATTATCTATCCATTTTTTTAAGAGTTTCCCTGTAGAAGGAATACGAAAAGGTCTTTTATTAGTAGCCTTCAAACTATCTAAAGTACAGTTAAAATCCCCTCCCAAAATTAAATTACCCTTAGAAGTTTTATTGATGAGATCTATATGCTTTTTACTTGTTCCTACTCCTGTACCAGGGGAACAATATAAATTCACCAAAGTCCAGAATCTGTTACTAAATCTTATTATTGCAATTGATAGAAGACCATCTTTATCTTCATAGTTATAAATAACTTGAGGATTAGTGACATTTTTCCTCCATAATATTAAGACTCCTCTGTTTTTTTTACTATATGACGAATTAGATAACCTTAAATATTCATTTGGATTCCATGTAAAGTTATTGTTAGCTTTAAAGTGAGTTTCCTGCAAAAATACCACTTATGCTTTATTTAATTTTAGATATTTAAGTAAATTGGATCATTTCCTTGGGTTATTTAAACCATTAATGTTTAAAGAGAGTAACAATATGTCCATCTTATTTATTTACAATTAAAGAATATTTGAAATGGATATAGTGACAAGATATTTTGTTATTTAATTGCTGTGTAACTTTCTTACACATATTAAATCTAATAGACAGGTTACTTATACCTTTTGAATTATATAATTTAGAACTTAAAGGAGGCCAAAAAGGAAAGAAAACATGTGTATAGTAAATAATCTCATACAAGTGTACAAACAGAGACTGTAAGTAACCTTTTAACAAACATGGAATGAAAAACATTCCCAATCTGACAGAACTAAAATGTTCACTCAGATTAACCCTCATTACTGAAAATAAATCAAAGTATAATAAAAGGTTTGAGGTTCCATTATATGTTTCTCTGGAGAAGACTTTATAATCTCATTTAAAGTAAAAAAAAAATCAATTAATATTATCAAAAAATAATATTTTCTTATAAATTTAGAGTGGCAACAATAAGATGAATATCACTACTTCTTAAGAATAAAGGTGGGTTCCCATAACTGGATGATCCTTTGCAGTATTGCAATATAATAATATTATCAGCAGATGGTAAAAAGTGAATAAAGTTACTAGATAATAATTTCCATGTATAGTAAAATTGTTCCCAAGCATAAACTATTTATAACACAATAATACACACGAATAAATACTCATTGTGGAATATCACTTAATATAGTACTCTATAAAGTTTATCACAGTTATTTACAATTTCTACTTTTCTCTTAAATTCTCTACCATATGACAGATCCACTTTCTTATCATTTAAGTAGATATTCATGACTAATGTAGCTTACAACATATTATATACAAGTTATTAAGAAAAAAAATAATTTTATTACTTTCTATAATATTGTATGTATTTTAATAGTTTACTGTCTGGAGAAGGCATATTAAACTTTTAAATTAGTTATTTCATGTTCCAGACAAGTTAAGTTTAGTACATGTGATTGGAATCATGTCATTTTTTGCCATACAAACTTCCTATATCTTACAGTCCAAACATTTGTATGCGATAAACCAAGTACGCAATTTCGTTTTGAACAAAGTTTTGTATAGTACAACTAAAACATCATGAAAAGGTGTTAAGATAGTCCTGTTTCCTTCCATCACTAGTGATTCCTTATAGAACAACCATTGTATTCAGTATCTGACTTATAGGTTACACTATAGACTGTGTTGTGAGATATATTAATATTAGTATCAACTATAAGCCCGGGCTTTTACTTTTTATTGTAATATCTTTACTTTTATTATCTTTCTTTTTTCTTCTATTGAGGGTGTAATAACATTTTATATACTAGTTAATACTATCCTGCAATACCTTTCATTGCTCAATCCTGCATAACCGTATTTCTTCAGCATTATCTTGAGACAAAGCTTTTTAATCTTGTTCATTTAAAATAGCTTCTTTAATGACATGTAGTAAGATTGGTATTTACATATTACTGCAACCAGATCTAGAGTAAGAGAAATGCCCTATTTCAAACCCTTCTTCCACTGAAATGTTTTGTCTAATTTACTCAGGAATTATGTGTCACTCAAGTGTGTTTTTTATTGAATCTCAGTTTCAGTGGGAAATATTTTGGGAATGATATCTTTATACTGTCTATAAGTCACATCCAAGACAATAGTGTGCAAGTGCTTTCCCCACAACTCTTTACTTCCTGCAGTGTGACTGGCAAAATATGAGACAGTACAAATCACTTTCCCACAAACAGTGAATAACTTTATTTTCTAAAATATCTATGTTCACTCAGGTGAAGTAGCTTAACAGCACAGATCACAGTAATCTGTGCATAAAGAAACCTCATGGCTTACACAACTGCTGCCGAAACATTGCTATACAAGACAACTTGCATGTGAAAGAAACACGCGTCTTACTTATTACAGTTCACAGTACTCCAGTTTGAAAGATAGTTTGTCATTAATTTGGAGTAAACCCTGAACAGTTTACTGCAAGTAGTAAACTATTTGAATTTCTATTCTAATGTAAACAAGAGTCACAGGCGCATGATTCGCAGACATACGATATATAAAGCAGAACTACTGGTTCATTTTTAAACTACATTGCAGTTACGGTGCATTGACAGTAAAGTGATCTCCAAAATGATGCCACTCATAATGAAAGTAAAGTATCTACTTTGTCATGTGCAAAATGTTAGTGGCTTTTCAACATGGTCTGTTCCCTCAAGGGGGAAATATACCATGGGATATGCAGTCTGCTGCTTGGTTTGGTTTGTCTGAAAGTAGCAGCATACATAAAGACAATCTCAACTATGGGCTGTACACCTGCAATGCCTAAATTATAGCATAACACTTCAGATATAAACTTTCTCATAGTACATGCCACAACAGGTGATCAAAAACCAGCTAATACTTTACACACCCCTTTCCACTTAAACATGTAGTTGTTTCGCAATCCCATTGCAAATCATTCCATGTTACTAATCTGGTTGCAATAACACGCAAGCACCATAAGATCTCATTCTTATTTTATTTGTTGACCAAGCCATGTATAATTTATGACAATCTTTTGATTATATGTTATTAAATAGTGCTATTGTTAAATAATTCTGCCTTGCCCTCTATGTCCGTATGGCTTCAGACGTATATACATCTGTTAATTTTAAGTTTATTAACTGGTTTCCCCTAGCTGATTTATTTATGTCTAAAGTCCAGCAAACATATGTGTTGACAGACAATTTTATTCAAGTTACATTCATATTCCTCAGAATTTCATTACTTTATAACTTTTATAATGTTCTATGTTCAATGAATTTACACTATTTAAGAGACCTGCTGTAGGGGCATGTACAATTATGTCACTAATGTGTTTTCCTTTGGACTCATATAGGAAGTTATATGAAATAGGATGAAATTCCTTCAATATTATGCATTGTTAATCACTGGGTTAACAGGAAGAGAGTATGGAGTATACAATAAGTTATTCAGAAGAAGGTTTCCTATGCTATATGAGAAAATAATTGTAAGTGAAAAGTTTAAACCTTTAGGCATCGTCATAGCCTTCCTTAACCCTTCAATCTTTTATTTCTCCTTCTAGTGATGTTATTTATCTTAGTCGAGGTACTGAAAGTAAATTAAAAGAGTGTATCTTGTGATTGAGTTAAAGAACGAGCATTCTATGTTCAATATAATGCGATAAGCGCATTTGCATGCTTGCGAGCTGTACAGAAATAGTTGTTCACAAGTCTCGAGTTTCGAGAAAGTCATATTTTGAAAAAGGGTAGTTTAACTGAAAAATCAAGACTGTGCTTGATTTAATGATTCCAAGAATGCTATCTACATTCAAATGTATTCAAAAAGCTTGTTTCATTGCGTAAATAAAACAATTATGTGCATATAACTCAGATACCATTTATCAATAAAATACCATTGAAATCAAAACCATCCTATGCAGATTCACTGTTACATTTCCAATGTTTAAGATATATCAGACATCCTTCCCAAACATCACTTATCTATACTTCCCCATCCCCAAATTAGTGTGAAAATAGCTATGTCAGTTAGACTGTTGTTATCAGTCTATGGTATTTATGTTAACAGATAAACCTAAGGTACATATATGAATTTAATGAGAACAGTGAAAGGAAATTAGTAAAATACTTGAGAAAATAGATAGACTGTGCATACTTTTTTACCTTTAGCAAGGGTTTTTAGTTTTAGTAGATTCTTTGAGAGAAGCAGTAGAAATAATGCTTTTTGTATCAGTTCTTTGCTTTTTTTCTTCACATCAATCCAAGTATTTTTCTCAGGAGATCTTTTCAGTGAGGTAGTTGAAGACCAAACCATCTCTTCTAGAACTGTCATTATGTTATTATTTTTGATGAAAGTAATTGCTTCCTCAATGTCATTAAATGTCCTCATTTCATTTGAAAAAAAATCCTTATTTTTGCAGGATATGCAAGTTGGGCTTTATTTTGTTTTGCTTGAGTAACTTCACAAGTGGCCAAGCTTTTTTTCTCATTTCTAGGACTCTGGAGGAATAGTCATTATCAAATCTGATTTGATTCTGCTTATACTTCAGTGGGCTTTTCCTCCAAGCACATATAAGAACTATTTTTTTGTCTAGATAAGATAGAAATTTTACTACAATAGATCTGGGTGTGGATGTAAATTATGAAGAAATAGGTTTCCCTATAGCTCTATGAGGTCTTTCTATGTCATATGATAAACCTTCTTCTAGATCTAGGAAGTCAAGTAACCAAGAATTTAGAAATTAAATAACATCATCACATTCAGTCTTCTCAGGTTTCCCAAAGATTCTTACATTAGATCTCCTTTCTCTGTTTTTCAAATCATCCATCTTGTTGGTAAGCCATTTATTTTGTTGCTGAAGAAATTCAACCTGGATTTCCTCCTCTCTAAGCCTTCTATCTATATTAGACAGTGACTCTTTGATGTTTAATATTTTGGTTTGATGTTGCTGTAGTAGTTCTTTAAAGGTTTCAGTTTGTTTATGACAGCTTTCTTTTAGATTTTCTAAATTGTCCTTGAAAATGTCCATTTTCAAAGATAACTCTTGTAATGTTGATGACATCAACTGGATTTCTTTCCTCAGAGTAGTTTCTGCATGAGAATTCTTTGAACCACTCATTTTCCCAGAACAGTTTTAAACTCCAGATAATTCTGACAGGAAACTTTTCGTGACTATATTCCAGAGTTAGTATACTGGTAGTAAAGATGTTGAAGAATGTTATTTAACAGGTTTTTTTTTTTTAATATTTTCCTGTTATTTAAAGTAGTTTTATAGAGCTCTAAAAAAGGTGCTGCCTTCAGTCTGCCATCTAGGCTTTGCCCACCCTCATGGACTCCTTTTTAATGCTTTTATCTACCAGTGTTGTGGTTTTGATTAGTTGAGTGAAACCGTGTAGGTTAATGTGGCTAATGGGGTGCAGTGAGTTACAAAAGGACCAGTCAATATTAATGTCACCTACTATGAGTGTTTCTTAGTGAAATTTTTGAGCTGTCCAGTCTAGAATTGATTCTACTGTATTAATGTTATTGCAAGGGGATATATAGGTACCAGTTACATATAAGTGTTTTTTTAGTTGATTTTCAGCCTGGTGAACATAGTTTCTGCATTGGGTTGTTCGTTGACTAACATTTCAATGGTCAGGTTGTTTTTGAAGAGGAAAGCAATGCCTCCACCTCTTTTGGATATTCTGTATTGTCTAAGAACATTGTAACCAGGTGGAACAAAGTCATTATTATTATTTAGTGGTTTTATCCAGGTCTCTGTGAAAAGGACTATGTTGGGGGAGTAGAGGGCCAGGGTAGCATGTAGTTCTGGGATTTTGTTCAGTATGCTCCTTATGTGTATGTTGAATATAAGGAAATATGTTGGTTTCCTGGGGAGGGGGGTTATTGTTTGTAGGGCCAGGGTTTGGGTGCATGTCTCCACTAAGTATGATTCGGGATGTGCTATTTGGATTATAGTTTTTAGACATTTGATTATAGATGTGTTATATTTTGAGGAAATGTGGTTGTTTAGTTGGTGTGGGATTACTTTGAATGGGCAAAGGTCAAGATCTGAGATGTAGCTAGAAGGAGATATTACTGAAAATACTGGTTTGTCTTGTGAATGGGTTGGGCAGGTAGGGGATTTGGTCTGAAATTTTGAGTTGCTAGTGTAATGGTAGGAAGTTAAGTGTGAGGTGATGGTGAAGCTTATTATTAATGTTAAGATTAGGGGTCACATTTTTGCTCTGACAAAGTGTTGATGTATTGTTGTGAACTTTTAGTAGATATCTTTACAGGAGTGAGTAGTGATTTATGTGTGGCTATATTTTATGTAGGTTGTGGTTAGAGTCTGGGGATTAAGTAGGGAGTATTAGCCTGAAGAGAGTGTACAATTTGGGTATTGTGTGAGTAAAGTAATGTGGAGTGAATGTAGAAGGTGAGGTGGCTTGAAGAGAGAGAGGAGGAGTGGCTATATACGTAATGAGGTTGGTGTGAGAGTGAGGCATAGGGGAGTGGCTAGTTAAGTATAAAGGTTAGGAGCCTGTGGGTGGTCGGGAATGGGGGTAGGGTAGGGCAGTGGAGTAAGCCTGAGCATAGCAAAGGAGCAGGAAGAGCCAAATTCCAGGTATCTGCAAGTAAAAACAATCAATTACTCTGAACTTATGGCTGCTTAGTAGTAAATTCATTTGTCTATTAAGCTATAACACTTGTTATTGTAGATATTAGTGAGACTTCCTTGGTATGGACAGCTGGGAGCCTAAATAAATGTATATAATAAGAGGTCAATGGTTAAATAGAATGTAGACTTACTTCCCTTACTGTTAATCTTGGTTTTACTCATTATTACTCCTGCCTCTTATATCTACTTCAATTATCACCTCTAACATATACTAATGTCTCACTTTCCCTCCCTTTATCTCGTTTTATCCACTGTTTGAATCTTCCATTCTGCCATTTCCTTTATGAATAATATGTATTTGCACGTATTACATGTCAACACATTTCAATGCTACATGGTATTCTATTTCTCTTGTATTAATGATTGTATGTGTGTACTACTTTAGATCTCTTATGTGTATTAATATTTGCATTAACCTATTATGTTGTAGTATGATGTCAGTTTTCACCTGTGTAAATGTATTTTTTTGTTTTATTTGTTGAGCTTTACTTAATGGGCCTCCACTTATACCTCTCAACTGTCCAGATTTTTATAGAATGTCCAGATTTTTGCTTTATATTTTTGGTCTTTTCTGCTAAAACTTGTGATTTTCTGGCAAACACTTAGGACTTAAATCACTAAATAATGTCAATCATTTGAATTTCAGACTTCATATTCTTCAGGAAATGCAAGATGACACAAAACCTTTTATTCTAGCAACTTTCTAATTTTATAAGAGCAATATTTAAAAATTGTCCCTGTGTTTGGGTCTCTGTCCCACAATTTGTTGGCTATGCCCAGATTTCTTGTCCTATGAAGTTGAGAGGTATGCCTCATCTAAAAATGAATAAAATTATCCCGTCAGACTCTCTTGGTGAACAAATCTCAATCAGTCAATCAATCAGTCTCTCATTCAGTCATTGTCTCTGACTTGGGGTCCCATAAAATTTTCTCACACTGTGCTCCTCTGCATTTTGTGAACAGGCAATCACATTAATTCCCTGAGGATCCACAATGTCTGCAGAATCAATTCACCTGCACAGCATGATACCTGCTTTTGTTCTACCCCTTCCTGAAAGTCAGGGTTGTTTCTATTCATCAGGCTTCAGAACTTATGCATATATACTTAGTATGGCATCTTCTTACTACTACCTTGTCTGCATATTTACAGAGCATTCATTAACTTTAGAGAAACTGTTTTAATCTTTGCCTTTATGCATTGCTGTTGCCATAAAGTATTAGGTGTCTGGCATGCACTGGTTAAAGCCAAAACCCTTGTTTTTATTTTGTAATTAAATGTTTTTTCTCCAGCCATATTTCTTACTGTGAATACATGTCAGTTTACATTCTTATTAAGTTCTGTCAACCCATTATTTAGGGTACTTGCTGTAGTAATGACCCTGTTTAAACAACCATCAATCTTACAATATGCATATCATATAAGAAATATAACACATTGGCATTTTGGTTTGTCACAGATTTGGGTACATGGTACATTGTGTATGCATGTCAGGCTATTGTTTTCTGGATGGATGGTGTAATTGAGAAGTGTGCTTTATTTTTAACTTATCTGCATTATTTATATAATTTGCTTGATAATGTCATGCCAGTATGCATTAAGGAGCACATGTTACATGTTTGTTTTGGCACATGGGCATTAGATTAATGACTGTAAAGAGATGCATACTCACAGATACAGTGTGTGCGTGAATGTGCGTGTGTGTGTGTGTGTGTGTGTGTGTGTGTGTGTGTGTGTGTGTGTGTGTGTGTGTTGTATGTATTGTGGTTGTTGCAATAGTACACTGTGAAACACAGCTACAGGAACATCTACCTGACAGGCCCATGTTTTTGCCAGCTAATTTCAAGCAGTGTGTGTTACTGCTGCAGATACGTGTTGTCAAGATCAGGCATTAGCATGCGTTGTTTCATTTTAGCAATTGCAGCAGTTTATCTACATGCTTTTTATTTCATTTTTTTGTAGGTGGCCAGAGCTCCATGGTTCACTGAGACTCTCTCTCTCTGCATGTGCGTGTGTTTGTTTTGTTTGTTGCTGATAGTTGACATTTGCAGAGTGGCTATGGTGGATGATGTACCAGAAATAACTAAGCAAAGTGGGGGGTGGGAGATGATGTGGGCTGCAGAATAAGTAGTAAAGAAACACAGTTCACAGAATTAGAATAAGCTAAAATTGTTGATATGTCAACTGCAAATTGCTTCTAAATGAATGTGGTGTATATTATGATGGCTCAGGTAGTTGTTTTTCACTTTTCAACAAGCAGTTTGGCTACAGAGAATTTAACTGGTGGTTGTAGCAGTGTAAATTTTAAAGAACTAATAGATTCAACCGAGGTAGAAAAAGTGTGCATGTTAAAACAATTACAGTTTTCTTTACATTGTGCTAATGGAGAAATTTAATGAGTAACATACAGGAAGATACGTAACATAAATATCTGTGAATGCATGCATAACAAAGCAAAGGCAAGTGATAGAAGATGACATCACAGACCTGACTGAGATGCGGCAAGTCTTAAGACTGGGTTGTTATATAAAGCTGTTTGAAATAGGACTATTCACTTGATGATAAACAGTACTACCTTTCAGACATATCCATGTCTGTGATCACCTGATTAATATATCTCTGTTTATACTTCTCTGACATACCTCTTAACTGTACAGATTTTTGCAGAATGTCCAGATTTTTGCCTCATATTTTTGGTCTATTCTCCATAAAACTGTTGTTTTCTGGTAAATTAGTGATAATTATTAAAGACTGAAGTTAGAAAATAATGATAGACATTTGCGTTTCAGACTTCATATCCTTCAGAAACTTCATACTGATTGAAAAACTGTTACTCTATCAACTTTCTAAGTTTGTAAGAGCAATATTTAAAAATTGTCCCTGTTTTGGGCCTTTGTCCCAGTTTGATGTACAGCTTTGTCTAGATTTCTTGCTCTAAGAGGTTGAGAGGTATGCAGTTTCTGATTTAATTAATCTAGCAACCAGCTAAATTCCTGCTTTTATGTATATATTCTGTATATAGGTTCATAGGTATGTACTAGGCTAATGGCCCTGGAGCCTTTACAAGCCTACCCCATAGGCTTACCCTGGCATCTTGCCACCTGACCTTACTTCCTACTGCCTCTGTCAAGTAAAGCCACTGGAGTGATCCCGAGGTGAATTTTCTATTTCCCATCCACTCATCAGGATTCCTCTTGAAGAGAGCCAGTGAGGTACTCTGCTTGACATATATAGGAAGTCTATTCCATAGCATGGGCACTATCTGGGTTATAAAATCATCCCTCCAGCATGTTCTGTTGATTGTGGTGATGAGGTTGAGGTTTCTGGAGTGTGTGGTGCAGAGGGATTGGGATTTCTTTAAATGTAGCATTTCTAACAAAGCTGGGTCAGACATGGCTTTGTAAGTCGAGCAGACATTGCCTCTAAGTAGGCGATATGAGACAGAGAATAGTTGGAGTTTTTTGAGTCTGTCCATATAGAACAAGTGTTTAAGGCCTAAGATCCTCTTTGTGAGGTACTTTTGTGGCCTCTCCAGTTGTTGCAGGTGTCTAGTGAGGTACATGCCAAATCAATACTCAATGATTGGCCTTAATGAGGGAAGAGTAGAGTAGAGGAAAACAATGACCTCTTTCTTCCTGGATGCAAAACCCTTAGTAATGAGATGTGCCACATAGAAGGAATTTCTGACCACAGTGGCAATGTGGTGGTCAAATGAGAGTTTGCTGGTGACCTGTCTTCCTAGATCTCTTATAATGCCTTCTGTGTTCAGTGGACTACCATCAATGTGGTCATTCAAGGGAACTGGGCTTTTCCTGAGGGGGATGACACATTTTTTGGCATTGAGCTTAAGGCCATGGTTCTGGCACCAGTTGTTGGTCTCATTGAGGCCTTTCTGTAGGATGTCAACATCACTTGGGGAGTTATAATAGTTCCCAACTTGCAATCATCGGTGAAACTTGTCAGCCAGAGTCCCTTCGTGTTGGCCTGGACTTCAGAGAAGTAGATACCAAAAAGGAGAGGACCCAGGACCAAACCCTGCGGGACTCCACTCGTGACTGGTCAACAGTCTGACTTGGAGTCAGCTACTTTCACACTGTGGGTTCTATCTGTGAGCCAGTTTGAAACCCACCTAGTGATATAGGGGTTGATGCCTAGCTTACTGATTTTTTCTATGATTCCTAAGTGGGGAATGGTGTCAAAGGCCTTGGCCAGATCAAGGTAGGCTGTATGAACCACCTTGCCTTCATCCACAGCTCTAGTGACTGACTCAAAGAAGTCGACCAAGTGAAGTAAGCATGATCTACCCTTCACAAAACCAAACTGCGTAGGATCCAGACTTTGGAGATTCCCTATATCCTTGTTTATTAGGTCCATGATGATACATTCCATAGCTTTGCATATCAGACTCATCAGGCTAACAAGGTGATAGTTCTTGGATCTGTAGCTGCTCCTCCATTGTGGAGATGAATGCAGTGTGCCATTCAGTAGGGGCAAAGCCAGAGGTGAGGCTATGATTAAACAGGGCACACAGACAAGGTGCCAGTGCACTCTGTAGTTCATGAGGAACTCAGAGCCTCAACAAAGGTGGGTGTGTGGTTTGTGCTTTAATGTGAAAACAGTGCTGGTGTGTGTTCTGGAGGGCTATGTGTTCCATGTGGTGTGGTGAAAGTGTTGACCTTCTCCTCTTGACCAGCTATTCCAGTCTTGGCTGGAGAGTGCATGGCTTACAATTTGGATATATAAGTGCATCTTTCGCAAGTCTAAGTGTTGAGAGGTAAGAGGAGAGGGTTGTCAGTGTACATGAGGCAGTTGCTACATTGCCACAGGATGCCCAGGTTCACCAGATTAATAGAAGAAAGCACAGGTAACTGACCTTTAGATATCCCGGGAGGGGTGGGCATTAATAATAAGTACTGGAACTGTTTCCTTGTAGACCATTTAGTGCTGGTAACACTTTTGTGTGCTACAATAATTGCTACAAGAAGTTTGGTAGAGTGCTAAACTAATAACCTAGTAAAAGTGCAGGAGAGGAGAGAACTAGCAGATCTAATGAAAAATTGAAGAGCAGACTTTGGCACCACTCAGAAGGTTGCAAACAGTCCTGGATACAGCAAATCTTATTTGGACAAGACTAGTTACATGAAAGGTGAGAAACAAGTGCAGATGTGGGCTTTTAAACCAGAAAGTTGAAAGAGATGGAAAAAATGCCTGAACAGCCAATAAACTACAATTTCTGGGCCAGAAACCACTTCTCTTGTGTTAGATAGGCTACCTAGTTCTTACCACTCCCACTGATAAGCAAGAAGGCTTCCCTCCAACATAAAATGCTTGGGGTGCTCAGAAGCTTACCGACAGTTCTGGATACAGCAAATCTCTATCTAGACTAGACTAGTTGCAGGAAAGACTGGAAACAAACACAAATGTGGGCTTTTAAACCAGAAATTTGAAAGATATGGAAAAACTGCCCAAACGGCCAATAAACTACAATATCTGGACCAGAAACCACTCATCTTATGGTAGATAGGCTACCTAGTACTTACCATTCCCACTGATAAGCTAGAAGGTTTCCCTCCAACACAGAAAGGCTTGGGAGGCTCAGAAGCTTACCAACAGCCCTGGATGAGAGCAAATCTGTATCTGGACTAGACTAATTACAGGAAATGTGGAAAACAAGTGTAAATGCAGGCTTTTAAACCAGAAAGTTGACAGAGATGGAAAAACTGCCCAAACAGCCAATAAACAATTTCTGGGCCATAAACCACTCCTCTTGTAGTAAATAGGCTACCTAGTGCTTACCCCCCCCCCCACTGATAAGCTAGAAGGCTTCCCCCAACCAGAAAAGCTTGGGGGGCTAAGAAGCTTGCAAACAGTCCTGGATACAGCAAATCTGTATCTGGACTAGACTAGTTACAGGAAAGGTGGGAAACAAGTGCAAACCCAGTCTTTTAAACCAGAATCTTGAAAGAGATGGGAAAAACTGCCAATAAACTACAAATTCTGGTCCAGGAACCATTCCTCTTGTGGTAGATAGGCTATCTAGTGTTTACCCCTCCCACTAATAAGCTAGAAGGCTTCGCTCCAACACAGAAAAGCTAGGGGGTGGCTCAGAAGCTTACCAACAGTCCTGGATACAGCAAATCTGTATGTAGACTAGACTAGTTGCAAGAAATGTGGGAAACAAGCACAAACACGGGCTTTTAAACCATAAAGTTGAAAGAGATGAAAAAACTTCTCAAACAGCCAATAAACTACAATTTATGGGCCAGAAACCACTCCTCTTGTGGTTGATAGGCTACCTAGTGCTTACTACTCCCACTGATAAGCTAGAAGGCTACTCTCTAAAACAGAAAGGCTTGGGGGGGTCTCATATGTTTACCAGCAGTCCTGGGTACAGCAGATCTGTATCTGGACTAGACTGATTACAGGAAAGGCAGGAAACAAGCCTAGAATTTTTTTTCCAGAAAGCAGCTAAAACAGCACTAAAAACAATTCAAGTGTAGTGCACATTGGCATACTTGGGTGTGTAGCAGTATTAAAGCAAATACAGCTTAAATACATGCAATTTATTCAAATTAAGTTCAACTCTGAACAGTCAAAAAGTGCCAAAAATATACTTATCAGCTGAGAAGCACACTCAGTCAGAACACAAGGAGAGATTTATTTTTTTGTTAGTAAAGTGCAAAGGGAGGAAGGATGAGCAGAAGATAATTTAAGGTTAGGAACCTAAGTGGCTTGCCCTTCTCAAATGTTCTCTCTGTATTAGATAGAAGGAACACTAGACTGGGAGGAGTGTCCCAGATCAAATTTAGAGTATGGGCAGGCAACTGCAAAGCCACCAACTATAACAACACCACAGGAATCGGGTGGGGAAAGGGAAAATAGCAGTTTCCGAATACATGAGAAAACAGCCAACTAAATCAGCAAATATATAAAATAATTCAATCAGGCAAAACATTAAGACAATGCAAAACTCTGAAAAATTAAAGTGCCAAGGAGTATACTTATCAGCGATATATTTCCAGATTGTTTGAGAAGTACTCCAGTCAGAACACAAGGAGATTCTAACAGTGTACATAGGAATTTACAAATAGGGACTATTTTTAAATCAACAAGCCTTTAAACAATCAGATAACACAAAAGCTTACCAGTTTTATAAACTTTTCACCACCACAGAAATAGGGGAGAACCACTTTCAGAACAGATGAGAAAACAGCAAACAAAGTCAGCGACTATATAAAATAATTCAGTCAGGCAAAAAATTAAGACAATGCAGAACTCTGAAAAGTTAAAGTGCCAAGGAATATACTTAACAGCGATATATTTCCAGATTGTTTGAGAAGCACTCCAGTTAGAGCACAAGGAGATGCTAACAGGGTATATATTACTGTAATCAAACCAACTAAATTCCTGCTTTTATGTATATAATCTGTATATATTACTGTAATCACTATGTAGGAGACACCAATTAATGTTTAATAGTTCCTCTATCTATGTTCCTGTTGGAGCTTTTCTCCCCAGGGATCCACTGAAAATGGGGTCTTTTAGGCCCAGCAGACTTTCCTGGTAAACAAATACAATAAAATAAATAAATAAATAAATAGCTACTATCTGTGTATGTTACAGGACATAGCTTCAGGTTTAAAAATATTCCTGCATATTAAAGATTGATAAAAAGCATTTTATAACATAATTTACTGTGAAAGTGCTATTCAGATAACAGTAGTAGAGAGAAATGTGAGGGAACACTTTTACTGGCACACCAGGCACACTGCAGACTAATGTCTTTGATGTGTATTGTTATGCATAGGTGACTAATTAGCTAAACTTTGCAGGGTAGGAAATGTGATGATCTTGCTGGTTGACGGAGTGACTGTAGGAGTAGTAACTTTGTAAGGAAAATAAAATCACTAAAAGTACACTCTGTAAAAAGTCTATCTCAGTATTTAGTTGATTCTTTAGGAATCTTTTTTCACTGAATGTGTAACACATCAGTAGGAGACACATTTGTGAGAGTCACTGCTGAATAGTAAATTATACCTTTACTGAGGGCTTTCAAAGTTAGCATTACTTCTCAGTTCTTCCATTCTAAGTGAAAGCAGCTAGGATTTTGACAGCCCAGCCATAGGCACGGTAATCTCATAAACTGTCCTGTCACAGTGAATTATGGGGAGAATTTGTCTTTGGAAGAAGAACAAACTCTATAAGGATGTCTGTCCCCAGGAGAGCATGCAAGGTTACACACCATATAGATTCATGGTTGTTACTAGGCTAATGACCTGGGGAGCCTAGCCAAGTTTTCCCAAAAGAATAATGATGTCCTGCATCCAAATAGAACATTAAGGGCCAGGCATTTATATGTTACCTCTGTCCATAAGAGCCATGAGTGCCAGGCCCACTGTCAATTTACTATTCCCTATACACTGGTCTAGGTTATGCTTAAACAGGGTAATAGATGAAGTCAACTTCACATGGATGGGAAGCTTGTTCCATAGGAGGAGCAGTCTCTGGAAAACATATCAGTCTCAAAACTGAAACTGGTTGCAGGTATCTGAAGAAGTCACAGTATTTACTGTGATGAAAAGCACTTCATTTTGGATTAAACTGTTTATTCTTACGTTTTGTGTTTGGTGCCTTCCTTCCTGCAACCAGTTTCAGTTTTGAAACATATCAATTCTCCAGCAATTTCCATTTAAGTCAAAGACAACATTCGGGTCCCTAAACCTTGTATTTCTGTTACTCTTTGACTTTTGAATATGTAGGACATTCAGAAGTGTGTGTGTGTGTGTGTGTGTGTGTGTGTGTGTGTGTATGTGTATATATGATTTACCTTTGAATGTATGAAACCACATTCATCGAACATGCACATCTGCAAACCTTTTACGTGAAAACCAAAGCGCTGACTTCCTGAAATGTTGAATAAATATCGACTTTTGACATTTCTGATAGCTCTACTACCAAAACAAGTGCTACCATGGGTGAAAAAGGGGGCATGATTTTGGAATTCAGTGCTTCAGTTTTTGCGGTTTCGGAATTTTGTAGTTTGCAGTTCATGGCAACAGTTTCAAAGATGTTTCCGTCGAACATTCAGTGGTAAACCATATATATATATATATATATATATATATATATATATATATATGGGTCCATATGACTTGGTCGACTGTTCATTTGGTTGACTGTTTATTTGGTCGACAGTTCATTTGATCGACAAGCATTTTAGGTGGGGGGCTTCACCCCCCACCCCCCAGCCCCCCACACCCCCCCAACTATATATATCAACTCCAGGGTCGCACAACATTGGGGTAGGGGGCAAATGCTTGTCGATCAAATAAACTGTCGACCAAATAAATATATAAGGTTTTCACCTCCTGAATCATCTGAGCCACAGTTAGTCATACTTTGTTTTGCTATGCCCACACCTCATAATTTAGTTTTCCCAACATAAACATTAACTTTCATATTACTTTTGTAGGCTCATATCACTAACTTTGCTAAACAAGAGTAGAGTATCACCTGGTTTGTGTTACTGACCATGGGCTTATTTAATTATAAATCTTCCAGATATAGGCAAAAAGGCATCTGTTTCACTGGGCATATACAAGATATAGATACTAAAGAAGCAAGAACCTAAAATAGATCCTTGTGGGACGCCAATTTCATAACCTAAACTTTTGTCACAGTTCAACTTGTAGTAGAAATACCAAACTATCTTGCTAGGCAATGTACAATCCAGCTTAGTGCACTAGAAAGACCTATTCTAAATAACTTGCTTTACAACATCCTATGGTCTCCTAAGTTCTTCTTGTAAATTACTCAGCGCCAACAATTCCATCCCGTTGCACATATTTGAAAGTAGACCAGTCTGTAGACCTTAGGGTTGTCACAGGGGCTTTTCCTTATAAACAAATTTAACAATGGCTGATTTCCAATGAACTGGTACCTGAGCTTGATTACAGTTGATATTAAAAATAAGTTGTGGTGTTGCAACTTCATATCTCAGTGTTCTTAGATCTCTCTTGGACTTCACTGACAGCCGTTCTTGCAGAATCCATTTTCTATTACAGACCAGGAATATCATCCTTTTAAAAGCCGATATTCTTATCCTTTATGATGTTTCTCTTCTCATGAAGCTTAGATGAGCCTTATGCATCCACAAAGGAGTCATTAAAAGCAGAATCAATTCCATTTCCTTCCCTATAATTCATAACAGCATACTTGAGAGGTCAACAGTGACCTAGCCTCCTTTCTTCTCCTTAGATGTTTTGAAAAAGGCTTTCTTATTATCTTCTACATTTTTAATAAGATATCTGATGTTGTCTTTTTCATTCTTCCGTGCTATTGGGTTACAGATCCGACCATCTGATCTGACTCGGCTGCATTCTGTAGACTTAGATCCTAATCCCAAGCTCCTCCTTCTACCCATAATGCTGCACACCCTCTGTAGCCTCCCCAGATCTCATTTGCCACCAGAAGTGGTAGACAGAAAAACTAAACTCCTTACAGCTCAAGATGTTGAAATTTTCCATTTTTTTATCTCCTTTATTTAGTTTTGTTCTTTTTTGAAGGCTCCTTCCTCCCTCTTGATTTCTGATCTGTAGTTCATGGTTTCCATTCAGTTATTCTTGTCTCCTGCATATTGTTGGTGTCTTTCTGGCTGATAGCTAGTCCTTGATAATTTAGGTTGAAGATTGTTGGGTTTGATTTCCCAGTTGTCACTGTGGTGCAGTGGAAATTTTCCGTATCTTGGCAGGGTTTTCTCTGCCTTTTTCTTACTGAGAATGCAGATATTCTTTGTCCCTGTGATGGCTTCCTGGTCTGCTGCTTTTGTCTTTTTCCCCATTTTGGCTTCTACAGCTCTGGGACACAGCTGTGAGTGGCTTGTTCAGGACAGGAGGCAGAGTATTTCATCTGGAGATTAAAGTGCAGGTATTGAGTTATCTCTGTTTGATTCATTGATGAATAGTTGCTGTACCATACAAGAGTGTCATCCACAGAGAGTCCCTTTTCTTTCGATGTGTATTTCGTGAGCAGTATACCTCTCTAATGTCCAGTTTTTGGCTCATATGTTTGGTCTATTCATTTAAAATTTCTGGTTTTCTGGAGAATCACTAGATAATGACATATGTTTTTTTGTTTTCAGATTTCAAATCCTTCAGAAACATATGTTAAACAAACCCTAAGTTTATAAGAGCAATATTTCAAAAACAAAAAAAAACTGTACCTGTTTTTGAGCTTTTGTTCCCCTTTTTTGTCCATTTTTTTGCACTAAGAGGTTGAGAGATATGACAGGCTGGCCTATGGTCCCTTCAGGGGCTTCTCCCCCCTCCAAACTATTACAGAACCTTTAGATGGGATTGCCTTGTATGAATCCTGTTTTATTGTTGTTTCCTTGTTATTCACTGAGTTCTGCTCCCTGCTATGCATTCCTTTCAGTGTGTCTAGATTGATGCCTCTTATTTCAGTTGCTTTAGAGGGCTCAACACTAAGAAGCAGTGGTGGATGTTGGATGAGAACAGGGGTCATATTTTTGGAATGTTTTCTTTTCTTTTCTTTTTTTTCAGTTGCTGCTGGCTAATCTTTATCATTCATTCCCTAATATAAAAGCATTGCAGAGAGTTTGAAAGAGCTCTTCAAACCTTTTTGGAGTGTTACTGGTTTCTATTGAGGCTCAACCCCCAACTTTAAAGAAACAGTACAACACACACAATAGGATCTCAGATCCAATGACTTGGGTACAAATTTTCTGAGACCCTCCTTCAGATCCAAAGTCTCCCCTTAGCTCTGGCAGGCTTACACTCATGAGGCTTATTACCAGAGTATGCAGAATGTCATCAGATCCTAGGCCTTTAGATCTGATGGATAGAAACTTTGTTACTAAACACAAGTATCAAACAACAACCATGTAAAGGAGGTGTCTGGAGAACTCCTCAGATCCTAAATTATTCCTTGAATCCGAGTCCAGGATCCAGTTGATGCTGGGTATTTTGGGAGAAGAGGCAGGGAGTGTGACGCTGTTTAGTCAGAATATAATGCCCATCCCAGGGGATGCTGTTGCCAATTCTAGATGTGTTTCACACACACACACACACACACACACACACACACACACACACACACACACACACTTTGAGATAAGAGTTATATACAACCACACAGAGACTCCTGGGGAAGGCTGGCACAGGTTCTCCAGCTATGCTCCTTCCTGCCAGTCTATAAGGTAGTACCAGCTGCCACCAACCATTAATATCATCTACTAATAAGGCCCTTATCAAAGGGTGTCCAATTATTACTGTGCAATATTATTATCCAACTGGTAAGTGTGACAGAACAGCAATACTTATTTGGGGTGGCTTAGACAGTATCACTATATACATGCAATGTATTCTAGATCTTAAATTATCTCTACATAAAACAGCCACAGTTGAAAAGTGTAAAAATATTTAATAACAAATAATAAAAACACAAGACAATACTTACTACACAGTGCAAGTCAAGAGTTCAGAGACCACAGAAAATGCTTAAAATAATACAGTAAAATAGTTCTGACATCAATACAGAAAAAACAACTAATCTCATCTTCATAGTTCCTAGCTATTTCTAAGAGAAAACAAAGTTCTAAAATAAACTTACATATAGAACAAAGCAGTGCTGGTGATGTTGGATGTTCTGAAGATAAATCCCAAATGCTCTGAGTCTGTCTGTCCTTAAATTGATAACACAGTACCACTGACTTATTTCAGATTACATCATTTCTCCCTGGTTCCCAGGCTAACAGAAACTCTACATTTACATTGCTTTGATCTTGCACCTGGTCAGGAAACCACAGTAATAAAAGGCATTATACATGCAAATTCTAGCAATTAACTCTGGTCTCAAAACAATAGCAAGGATTCCTTCATCCAGACATCTCGGCTCCGAGTTTGAGATCAACGAATTATGCAATGCTTGACTTATCAGCTTTTCTCCAGCAGAGTATGTGGTTACATTTTTGAAGTTCAGCATTTAACAAAGAGAACAAGCATGTGACTTACAATAATATTTACAAATGACAAGTATCTACAAAATCCTATCTAGCTATGCTGGCAGCCTTCACATATCTTCTCAAGGGAATACATTTTTGGACCCTCTGTTGCAGAGGTAATCAAAATTAGTGATAACAGAGGTAATCTGATTCAGGGAATCTCTCTTTTTTTAGCTCTTTTTCTCTAAATTGTCCAGAGAATTTTCTGTTCTCTCATACAACTTATTGGGGGGGACAAAATAAGCTGTCTCTGTAAAATGCTGGTAAGCAGACATTTGCAAAGCAAGAGAAGGGATGTTCATGAAAGAAAACTAGAACTACTCAAAACAAAGGACAGCCAAATAAATCAGGATGGCTATATGAGGGGCCTTGCTGTCCCTCCCACCCTGGCAGTCTCTTAATTCTTACAGAAAATCTGAATCTCTATTTCTGTCTTTGGCAATGGGAGGAACTTCTTCCTTTCCAGGGAATTCTTCCCCATCCACCAGATCAGACCCTTCTATTTTTAACCACATACTTACTCAAGGGTGAACAGAGGTAGCTCCTCTTCCCCAGCTTAGGAAACATTTATGCTCAAGAGTGTTTCTTGTGAAAAAGAAAGAAAATTGTTGGACACCAGTTCTAGATCTTTCTTTCCTAAACCAGTCTGTGATAGTGCCCATTCAAATTGTTATCACTTTACAACCTGTTACCTCTTCTTCCTCATATGAGTTTTTTTAACCTTAGGTTTATAATATGCATATCACGACATTCATATTTATCCAGATTTCAGGTGTTTCTAAAGGTTTTGTGTGTCTATATCATATCAGTCCTCTGCCTTACCCTTTGGGCTATCCACTGCTCCAGGGGTATTTACAGAGTGTCTAGCTCCAGTATTGGTGCCATGCAGGCTACAGGGTACCCACATTTTTCCATATTGATATGAATTGCTTATTTCTGCAGAGTCTTTTTCAAAGTGTCAGGAATATCTTTGTTGGATAAGAGATTTCCTTCATAGGCTTGGATTCCAGGAGAACATTCAGAAGCCTTTTCTATCTCTCTTGCAGAAGATTGTGTTTCTGTGGTGTCTGGTAACCAAGTTGGTGCAAGGAGCACTGCTTCCACAGGAAAAAAATAGATGTATATTAAGATCCATTCCAGGAGTTTTCCACTCAAGACAGCTGACTAAGTGAGGGAGTACCTCTGGATTTTGGGTCTTATGACATCTATGATTCTCATGGTACCTCTTGGAAGACATCCCCTTGAGAAAGACACAATGGTATTGCAAATATCTTTGGCTCTATCATCAGCACCCAACATTCTTTCAAATTCCAGTTATGGGTTTTGTAAAAAAGGAAATCAGTTGGTGGAGTCACCAAATTTTGTAGAATCCAAGTCTCCTATTCTCCAGTCCTATGCCAAAGCAGTTGGTCACAACATTCGCCCTGGACTTTGCTTGGGAGTAGTGTCAGTGGGCATAAAAATGGTAAAAAAGACAGCCCAAGACACAAACACATAATTGTAATTACTCTTATAAAGGCTGTCAACTGTTTGAATAATCTGGGATCCCCAGGACCTCTACAAGTCTTTGCAGAAAAAAAACTGCAGTGATGCAGTACATAAACAAGCAGGAAGGAACCAGATCTTACCCCCTATGCAGACTACTCATGTTAGCATTGGATATAGCTTTACAGCACAGTCTTACTCTACAAGCATCTTATATTCTATCAGCAAAATGGTGTGGCAGACAAACTGAACAGGATCAAGGCAGACCATCATGAATGGAAACTGAATCAGAGATCTTAAAATATTTGCTCCATATGTGTGGAATACCTTACTTTGGCCTTATTGCCTCATCTCTAAACAATCAACTGGCTAAATTCTGCTTCTGGACTCCATGCAAGAAAGCCTGGTAGATAGATCCCTTTTCCTTTCCATGGACAAGAATGTTCCTGTATGGTTTTGTATCCTTTCCACTAATAATCAGGATACTTCTTAAGATTCAAGAAGATCACTGTGACAGCTCCCTTCTTGTCCAGGCAACAGTGGTTCTCCCTACTTTTGGAAATGGCCAAGGGCAATTACTACAAACTTCTTCACAGACTGGATTTACTCTCATACGAAAAGGAGTGTTTGATACAGCCTGACCTCAAACTACTGCAGCTGACTGCCTGGATGTTAGGGTCCTAATACATTTTAGGACCCTGGTATTATTGGATTTGCAGATACTAGTGGAGGCAAGAGAATCTGATATCAGAAAATCATATATTAGCAAGTGGAAAATATTTTCTAGTTGGTGCCAACAAAATAACCAGCATCCATTCAGGGCTAGTGTTTGGTTTCACAATATTTTTGTGAGTTACTATCCTATGGTTTGTCTTACTCCTGATCATGTTTATCTCAGCCATTTCAGTATGTCTGCCCTCCTTCAATGCAGACTCATGTAAAAAATATTTTTGAAATGAGTTGTTCATAAGACAATTCTCAGGAAACGTGGTTCCTCACTGGATCTTCACTTTGAATTAGACAAGCTGACACTTGCTCCATTTGAACCAGTTCATCTGTCTGATTTGAGGTTTTTAACACGTAAATCAGTTGTATTGATTCATCTGCCTTCTGCAAGAAGAGATTTTGAGTTGCAAACTCTTATGGTGTATCAGCCGTATCCCATTTTTCACAGAGGTAGGGTTTCTTTGAAAACTAATCCTTCTTTTATTCTTAAAGTGGTATCAGAATTTACCTTAAGTCAAGCTATTCATCTCACTGCTTTTTTTCCAGAATCCAAATGTGAGGGAGAAAGGATACTCAATAACTTGGTTTTCCACAGACAGCTCAAGGCTGTCTTGACAGAACAAAAATCATTCAGAACTGACCAGTTCATTTCCTGTGGAGATAAGTAGGGCAACAGACCATTTCCACATTACTCTCTCAGGTTATTGCTATTTTATTCTGACCACAATAAAACTATTTTAGGCAACATCAAGGCTCACTGTATCAGGCCCCATGGCTTCATCAATTTATTTTTGGAAAGGGTTGGACTATAGAAGTATTCATGGTCATCTGTGAATACATTTAGATGTGAAAGTAATCTACTTAGTACTAGATGTTTGCATGATCACTACTTCAGTAGCCACTCCCTCCTTCCCCCTTGTTTTTGTCTGTCTTTGTTTGACATGATGTGGGCATATAACTGTTTTCTTTCCCTAGCAATATTCTCTCAGATCTTAGCTTCCCTCTTGCAGTTGGCACAAAAGTTCTGAAGGGCTTGGTGCCTAAACTTGATTTTTAGTCAGCTCAGCTTGAGCTAATGGTTTGGGCATGTGGATGGTGCCCCGAAGCTTTGGAAGCTGGCCATTTGTTTCATCCTTTGCAAGATATAACCTATATTGCTAAAGCTAAATTAACAATGATGATTCAGAGATCTACCATTATGTTACTTACACAGCTGACCTTTTTTGTGCTAGCTTTTACGTTCATAGCATTGATTTCTCCTACTAGTCAGAGGGAGCATCCTTTAATTTTTAAACTTGTGCAGTGTGTCTTTTAATGAAGTCTGTATTTCAGATACAGTGTTACCTTTAAATAAGGTAAGCCATTGTATGGTATTTCAGTAAGCCCAAGGGTTAGTGTACTTTTTTTAACTCATTTTTTTGCATTTTTAGAGTTCTTGTACACCCTGCACATAATATAGTTTAATTTGTAACTGTTTTGTTCAATATCTCCATTTTGGTAGTCTTACACTATTTTCTGGAAGTCACCTGTTTAAATTTCCCTAAAAAGATATGTTTTTCCTTCTCCTTCCATTAGGTATAATTTTGCGTGGAGTATCACCCTTCTCAAGAGAAGTAGTGGTGATTGAAGTCTTAACTGTTGCCTGGCTCAATGGAGTGTTCTGAAGAGATGTTTTAATTTTGGAGATTACTTGAACTAGGTTCACTAAACTCAGAGTGGAATGCAGATTTTAGCTGCTGCTTGTTAAATAAAATTGAATCAAGTCATTAGGTTTTTTATTTGCCATATCTATGTCACAGAGAGTGTAACATAAGTAGAGATACAGAAGCTAGTCTTGTGAGAGTGACATATATGAAAGGATTTTTGAACTAAATTTAAAATAATGGTCTGGCATGGAAGGCAGTGGCAGAATGATAAATACTGTTGAATTCTTAGAGTGATATGAACCGCTGAAAGGTTGCTTATTAAAGATGTGTATAGTGAATTGCTGAAAGGTTGCTTACCAAAGCTAAGTGCTTGTTAAATGGTTGGAAGGTGGCTTACCAAAGATATGCATAATGAATGTACTAAGCTATTGAAAAAATGTCTTAGAAATATGTTCTTGAAGTATAAAGTATGTGCTCAAGAATAATGGTTAAATAAATTACTGAAGCAAGTAGTGAGCATTGCAAAATGGTAGTGGATTTTCAAACTGAAAACAGTAGCTTTTTGCATGTGAAAGGAGCTGAAAGCTTTTTGTTGTTAAGTTACTTGTGAGTTAGGGAAAATGTGGAAAGTCTTGTCAGTAAATACAAAGTGTTGAAAGGTGATATGGCAAAAAGCAAGCCTTGATGTAAATGTAAAGTGCAAGAAGGCTGTGTGCTTTCAAAAAGTGAAACAGTAACTGATTTAAAATTGTTGTAAGAACTTTGTGCCGTGAACAATGGCATATTAACAAAAACAGTTACATTGTTATTCTATAAAAGTAAGTCATATAGTCTGGAGTATGTTGTATTGAAGAAAATTATTAGTATAGTATGGAGTATGTTGTACTATGGAAAAGTATTGCACTTTTTTGAGAAAACTAAGTTAGACAGTTCTGAAACATGTGTACTGGTAAATCGTTACAACAGTACATACTTTAACCACTGTCTAAGCACTGTCTAAAAGGTCACTGAAGCTAGAAATTCAGTGGTATGGTGTTTCTGAAACAGTTCAAAAGTACTGATACAAGTAATTATGCCCAGTATTTTTTTTTTTATTGTGCTGTTTGCCCTATGACTAGAAACACAATTTCTGGAAGTTTTGTGGGATATTATCAAATTTTCTGTTGAGAAAAAGGAACCAATGAGTGGGAGACATTTACAATAAAAAGGTTGATTGTTAGAAAGAATGCAGCAAGTGAGTGGGACATTTGCAGTTAAAAAGAAAAAAAAACTGAGTGTCAAGATAATAGCTTTCAGAGTACTAAATTGATAGCACTGAGGAACTGGAATATGTACAAGAATATTTGCCTTGTGCTCATTTGGGCTTGCTACAGCAATAAAGTGAGTCTTTGTGGCAGTGAAAGGATAATCTAGAAAAGAAAATGTTTTGTTGGTGCTACACTTAAGACTTAACAATAAGGGGCTGTGTAACAAAGTGAATTTACTAAAACAGAGATGATATTTTGTGAAACTAAAGCTAATGTAAGGTGGTGTTTTTTTTTTAAAGTAAAATCTTTTGACAGGAAAAATAGGGTTTGCTGTTGTGAAAAAAGGTGCTGATTCCAAAAGGATGATTCCAAAAGTAAACCCGCCTGACAGAGAAAGGGATTTTATTGTTGCTAAAGCAAGAAAGAGGTGTTCATTCTGAAAGCAAACCCTCTGAAAGTGTCAATGGATTTACTGCTGTGTAATATAACAAGAAAGAAAGCTATGTACAAACCTGTTGAAACAGTTTGTGAGCTTTCTGTACCAAAAAAAATCTGCAGGCAAAAGGAGCACTAAGCAAAATAATACCTAAGATCTTATCGTTGTAAGTAAACAAGTGCTAAATTCTGCTGAGATATAGCCCAGGATTCATGAAGCTATGTGTCAGAATAGCGTTATTCCAACATGGAGTGGTTTGTGTCAGTGTAGAACAGCAACTAGCCTTGAATATTAATGAATGCACCCTGCTGTAGTCCTACACAGGCACAATATTTTTTTGTATGAGCGCAGGGGGTGTGTCTGATAGCAGAGCTGTCAGAATACACATGCCCTCTGCACTGCAGAATTGCTGTTTGGCAATTCAAAATGAGAGAGGATGCCTCTGAACCCTATAGAGCACAAACACTGGCCAAATGAGCATGTTGGGAGTGACAAATAGGGAAGAAATATAGCCCCAATAAACTTAGAAAGTGGATAGAATAACAGGTGTCACATTAGCATGGATATTCAAAAGAGGTGCAGACTGTTCATCATATACACATCCGAAAATCCATGCTAATGCTAAACGTGTTATCCCATTAAAATTAAACAAAAGTAAATGACAAATATTTAATAATTGTTATTTTTTAGTCCGCAATAACGTTTAAACACAGCTGAGCGTATGTGCACTTCACACACCTATGCTTACCATAACTTAAATATCTGAAGGAGTTAAATAGGAAAATATCAGCTACACAAGTAATCTGAAATAGTGTAGAAGTTAGAAGTGCAGCTTTGCATACAGTCATTCACGGTTTGAGCCCCAATGAAGTCTTTTCACTTTTATATGTGAAAGCAGTTGTAGAAGTCATATGTTGTAATAAATAAGGTAATAATTATTATTTATCACCCAGGGTAGTGTAGCAGAACCTAAAATAAGGTGTCAGTCTAGAAAAGGTGTGAAATCCCCCAAATAATCAGAAGTGACCCATACAGTATAGTGACACAAGAATAAATGTAATAAAAGCACAAAGGGGGATGTCAGGGAAAGTAAACAAAAAAATCATAATATGTCAAAAATGATGAATCACCCTATAAATCTGATAATCTATCAAATAAAATGTAAGCAATGCTAAGCATTGCACAGCTATGGTTAACAGGTGTAAGCACTGCTTAAATATGAATCCTAAGCAATGAGTACCCAGCTAAGTGGATTTTCCCATTGGTAAGCAGTGCTGAACCTGCCCCTTTAAGCACTACCAATCTAAACTAAGCAGGTTGGCACATTGGTAAACACTGCTCAAACTGCCTCTGTAAGTACTGCCAATCTAAGGGAAGTGGGTTTGCCCATTGGTAAGCAATGCTCAACTTGATCCTTTAAGCACTGCCAACTTTAGCTAAGCAGGTTTGTCTGTAGCTTAGCTTAGCTCAGCATATTCAAAACTGTCCAGTCATGGCAAAGTATGGGAAATCGGCCATATTTAAACCTTGCAGGCAGGAATACAGCTCATAACCAGTTGTAGCTCCACACTGTAGGCACTATGGCTGGTGTAGGAGAGAGTGTGCACTTAAGTGCACAGCGCTAGGGCATCCGGGAGTTCAAGGTCATGGTAGTTCTCCTTGTCAAAAACCATGATGTGAGACTGCTGTAGGACCAGTACTAGGGCTCCCAATGCAAAGAGGAGGCCTGGGAAAGTCTTGTCCATGATCTCACCAGTCCCACTGGCAGCCCTCAGACTGGTAAACAGGTCCGCCACCACTATGCCAAATTGAAGTGGAGGAAGAGGGAGCTGTTGGATGAGTGGGTCCAAGAACCCTGGCAGAGGGGTGATGTGCCAGCCATGTGTAAGTATTCATATCAATAAGTGTTTACCAAAGTTCAGCCTGTGTATGTGATTGATAGGTATGCATAAATGTTTCTCTATCTTCCTTACATCTCCAGCTGAGTGAGCTGTGAACCAGGAAGCCCATGCAAGCAGGTTGCAAAGGCTGTGTCGCGAGGCTGGTGTGCAACAATCTAGCTTGTAGTATTCATACCAAATAAATATAAAGCAGTAGGATGTAACCTGGCAGTATTAAAAATGGGTATGGTTTGTACTGAATAAACCAGACAGTATTACAGTAATAGTCTTATATAGGTCATATATTAATAAAACCGCAACCGCCTGTCAATAAAATGCAAAACCTTGGACTGGTTGTGTTTATTCTGGTATTGTGTAAAGTGAAATGTGTACATGTTATGCACAGCAACTATAGCGCTGAAAGCATTAAACAATCAAGTCTCATCTGACAAAGTTAGTGCCTCTGTAAGACATGAGATTAACTGAGTTGACATTTGTCATGCCCCAAGATATGACACCTGATTAGTAATGTTGCGTTAACAACTGTTTTCCACACTATGCTATGTGAAAAAAAGTATCCTATAGGAATGTATGCATAAGAATGTTGTTATTACAAGGTCAGATTGTACAAACAAGAGAGAATGAGACAGAAAACGTTCATGGAAGAGATAGCAGTTTCTCAATAGATTGTTGTGATCAAACATCAATGTTTTGTATCTGTAGCAGAAACAGTTCAAATCCAGGGAGTGGTAGTAAGCTGTATGCATAATTTCAACTAGGATTTTTTGAGTATGTGTAGAAACAGTCAGGTAGTGTTAACATAAAATTCCTTCACAGGTCTTCCAGGTAAGTGATGATATAAAGTAGATATAAGAAGGCTGTAATTATACTGTGTCCAACACCCACACTCCAACCCCAAGGCTGCAAATGAGATAAGTACATACACCAAATGGTCTTCCCCAAGAAATGTTCAAAAGTGTCATGCTGTTACAGCTACTGGCCCCTGCTGCCAACAACCAGGGTGACTGATAGAAATCAAGGCAGACTATGGCAGTAGCACACACACACACACACACACACACACACACACACACACACACACACACACACACACACACACACACACACACACATATGAGTGCACATATGTAACCCTGTCTATGTGAATATGGGTAGAAACAGTCAGGTAGTGTTAAACGTTCCCTCCACAGGTCATCCATTTAAGAGAATTTATAAAGTAGCCATAAGAAGGTTGTAATTATACACTGTGTGCAAACATATCACTACCCAATCCAAGGCCATAGTTTGTTGTAATAATACCTGTAGAGTATTCATTAGAGCAATGATCATTAAAGCTGTGACCACTGCAGGAAGATAAATTTGGTAACTGATAGCTCTCTCTCTCTCCACCACCTTATCTTCACCAATAATCTGAAATGAATGGGTATGTTTTCCAACAAACCTACTGCTGGGACATATTTCCTATTGTTTTACAAATGCTGAAATGTATTCCAATTAATGTTCCCTGCTGAAATACTATCATTGTTGGCGTGTTGCTATCAATGTCACCTGCATGCCGGTGTAATACCCACTGTGGTTCCATTTATGCATGTGTTCTATTTTCTATGCAAATGTTCCAAATTTGTTGTTTTGGGTTAATGGGAATACTCATGCATGCTGTTATAACTAATCCTGAAATGTGTTTACCATTATTAACTAACATATATTCTAAAATGCAACATCATAGCACATCTGGGAAGGCCGATCCCAGTGGATCTGCCTCAAACACCTCATCTGGCCATGGCACCATGGCAATAGGCCCCAGCATGTCTGGGACCCACCCTGATACCTCCTTGTCTGCTGGGCCTGCATCACCTTCAGGTGGAACCACCTCAGGGGATGGGGCACCCCCCTGGTAGTGGGCGCAGACAGGACACTGTCACCCATTTACAGGTCTGGGGTTTGGTGCCTAGTGAGCTCCACAAGCCATTTGGAGATCAGCTACACCAGCTTGAGGGCTGTGTGGCACTTTTAGAGGTTCAGCCTGCCCCTTCTGCTCAGCCCCCAGCACAGCCACCTTTGGGGCTGTGAAGGTGCAGTGGTTACTGCCCATGGGTGGGGACCTCAGTTCCACTCTATCCTTTTGGGGGCTCGCTGGCTTTCAATTACCAAACTCCCCTCCCTGTCCAAGGTGTTTACCCCCACATGTGTCCTACACCGCTCCCTGTCTGCTGTCTTGTCTGTATTCCTACCCAGCCTTCCTCTCCAAATATACCATCTCTCCTTCCCCAACATCCCACTCTCACCTTAAAAAAAAAAAAGGCCAGTATGTTACCAAAAAACAATTACACCCCATACATAGTTGTCCATTTTACACACTTGTCCACTGGACGCGTAATCTGGTCATATTGGTTTGGCAAAACATTGTTGTTGTCTGCAACTCTCTCTCAGGGGTTTGAGTGTCCAAATTTGCATCCAACTTTTGTAAAAGTGCACAGCTGTTGCTGTATAAGAAATGGACAGCTATGGACTATCCCTACTCGTCCTGCACATCCATAGCCACCTTTCATCTTGTTTTTCCCTCTGTGTGCCCCTTTTTTCACCACTTTCCTATCACTTCTTTTTCTTTTCTTTCAAATAAATTAACGTGGAGGTAAGCGGGAGTAAGCGCTGCTAAGCAAAGTTAAAATGTAGTAACCATATTTTAGCACCACATAGCCTCATGCAAACCTGCTTAAAGCTGCTTTAAAGTGCCTTAATCCCTCTGTATCTAATAGCCCTTGTTCTGCTCTGCAACAAAATAATTAGCCCTGCCAAATCTTGAAACCAGGACCTGCTACACTGGAGTCAGTGAATACCACTGCACCATCTGAGATCTAAAAGATACTCTTGCTTTCTTAAACTTATCATGCAGTCAGTTCATTTAACACCAGGTTTCAAACCCAGGATCCTGTACACTACAGTCAGAGACAATACCACAGTGCCATTGGAGCTGTATTAATAACACATGTTTTTTCCAACATATTCAATCTGCTCATTTAACATTAATGAAAAAGCTAACAGTCCCAGGTCTTGAACCCAGGACCCTGTACACTGCAGTCAGAGAACATACCACTATGCCACCTGAACTACATAAAATAAGCTTGTCATTAGTGTGATATCTACTAAAAAGGAAAAGTGAGCAATGGCTAGCAATGTGCATATGTGATTAGCTGGTATATGACTTGCTTAAATATAGATGCTAAGTGTGTTTATGTATTGGTAAGCATCGCTAAGCAAAGCATGCACAGCGTAAGCGCCTATATGGTTAACCATGTTTCAGCTCCGCTTAGCGTCACGTAAACCCACACAAAGATGCTTAAAGCCACTTTAAAGTGCCTTAATCACTCTGCCTACTTCTGCCCAGCAAATAAATAAATAGCCTTTGCCACTTTTGAACCCAGGACCCTGTACACCATATTCATAGCAGTTAACCAATAAGCCATCTAAGCTGTAAGATGTTGGGATGATATCATGCAGAACAGTCAGTTTACCATAGGGATTGTACAATGTGGAAGCGCTAAACATTCAAATGATATATATATATATATATATATA
>NC_056744.1:1688783991-1688876396 GCF_019279795.1 Protopterus annectens | reverse complement strand
TAGACATCAAAGGTCACACTGTTACCATATGCCAATGGCGAAATACACAGAGAATGTCAAAAGAAAACATGCACAACATGTAAATAATAACTTAAATGGCATGTCCACAGCAACTCACATCAGAACCCTAGGCCATGTTTGCGGAAGGTGCAATACAATGAAATAATATAACAATGTTATAAAACATCAGCGTAATACACAGCAGGGTCACAGCATAATACACCATGGTATGCATAGAACGCCACAACCACGGTGCAAGGGTTGCCAAGGACTCGCGGCAGTGTTCGGCGTGGTAACTATGAATTAGTAGTCAATGCCATGCAAATGAGGCAGATAATACTGAATCGCAAATCCCCCGCCGGCGTAAGGCTGTACCAAACAGTGCAGCGGTAATACACAGAGGAGTGGCTCAGAGGGAATACATGTCATCTGCAGAGGGGTGTGCCACCGTAGCAGGAAGCACATTGGAGCACAGCAAACCTGGGCTGTGCATCACAAATCACAGCTGCAGGACCGGGGTGTGGGGTAATAGTTCAGCTGAGAGCACACAATGCGCGCAGAAGTGCATGTGCACGAGGATGACTACGTTCCCTTAACCTAGTCATGTGAAGCTCGCCCCACAAACAACATCGGAAACAGGAAGGTGATGTTAAGAATATGAGGAAATGTGGAAGAAGTGTAATTGGAGTACTAATGAGCAATCAACACTAATCAACCCACGAAGGCCAATCGGCGGCAGCTGACAACTCTGCATGCAGAAACCTGCAAAACGGGACAGGGGAGGCATATGAATGCAAAGAAAGTAGGGGAGGTAGCAGATTGCAAAGATAGAAGACCTGACACAGCAGAGCAAAGCAGACAGGCAGCACAACAGCGGCAGCACACAAAACGCATGATATGCCATGTCCCAGAAAGTACACATGACAGTGCTCTGCAGGATGCATGCCAGAAAACAATAGGTGCAACGTGCAGAAATAGTAAGGGAAGGTCGAAAGGTAATCCATGGCAGGCAAGAGTAATGCAACACCAAAGGCAACAGCGTTGTAGTTCCATCGGTAAAACACGGAAGATAACCCCCAGATACGGCCGTACAAACACACCCTATGACATCATCGGTGTGCACAGCACAATAGTATAAAGTGTGAATGCACACAACACACAGCCGTGTATTCCCAAATGCCGCACCATAGGTGTAAACACACGGGGAACTTTTAAAATGTACATGTTGGGTGCTGCCGTGGCTGTGATCCATCAGCATGTGTTAGAGACAGACGGTGTTGTGGAGGAGGGTGCCGACAACCACCGTAGGCCTTGGAGGAGAAGGAGAGTATTCAGACCAAGGGTAACCTACCAGGGGCTACAAGACCTGGAGATAGTAGAGCATTACAGGGTGGACAGGGACACGTTACAGCAAATAGTGGAGCTGGGTCGGCCACGCCTGAGAACAAGAAACAACAGAGGGGAACCCATCCCAGTGGACACAAAGGTATGTGTAAGCTTGCGAATACTGGCCACAGGTAAGGCCAACTGGAGATATAATGGGCATCTCACAGGCATCAGCATCCAGGGTACTACACCAGTTCCTGGATGCAATGTTACCACATGCCAATGAGCATATATACTTCCCCAGATCTCAGGAGGATTTGGCTAGCAATATGCGCCACTTCCACCGTGTGGCACAATACCCGGAGGTACTGGGTGCGATAGACTGTATGCACATACAAATCAAGTCACCACCTGGCGAGCAGGGTAGACGCTACATAAACTGCAAGGGATTCCCTTCCATCAATTGCCAGGTCGTGTGCAATGCTCAGGGCATTATCATAGATGTGTGTGCTGGCAGCCCTGGAAGCTACCACGACTCCCATATCTGGCATGCCTCACAGCTGTACCAGGTATTTGTCAGGGGGGACATCCGACAAGGCCATCTCGTGGGGGATGCTGGCTATGCACTGGAGCCGTGGATGATGACTCCCATCAGAAATGCACACACACACATGCAAGAACGCCATAATGAGGCACACGCACAAACCAGAATAATCATAGAGCATGTGTTCGGGATGCTGAAATCACAGTTCCGGTGCTTGGACACATCTGGTGGAGCCTTGCAGTACTCTCCAGGCACATGTGCCCACATATTCATAGTATGGGCCATGCTACATAATATGATCCTGTGGAAGCAGCTGCTGCAGGGACATAACGGTGAAGGGCCACAAAGCCCACCACAACTGCCAAGGCCAGTCCAGGCAAAGAGGGTTCCAGACCAGGAACACACCATGCCAGCCCCAGTAGGCAGACGGAGGCGTACCCAATATGCCTATGCCTTGGCAAAGAGGGAACGTATAGCACATACACTGACAGCATAGACCCCATGGACTGACACCTCCCTACCTGCACACACAGTAAAATGGACGGCGCACAAACATGACCACCTGTAAAGTGAACTGTATGGGTGGCCTCATGTGTGACTCCAACAAAGGCAGCCCCCAAACACTGTACACCCAACAGCCAGTGGAGCATGTAACGCCAACACCTGAACAGTACGCAGGTCCTACAGCATACGGCATTGCTGTATGCCTGCCACGTTTGCCGCAAGATGTATACAGATAAATATATATATATATATATATATATATATATATATATATATATATATATATATGTGTGTATATATATATATATATATATATATATATATATATATATATATGTAGATAGATATAATTATATATATATATATATATATATAGAAATATATGTACACATATACATATATATACTACAGTTAAGACAGGGAATTAGAGGGATATAAGGTGACTGAGATGTAACCCGCGATATCTGTACATAGTATACATAGTGAAACGACAACATGAACATCCGGGAAGTTCAACATAAGAGGATACCACCAACCATGGAACGGGTAACATACCGATATGCATAACCGCGAGGCGGAAAGATCGCCAGACCACAGTACTGTAACAGTACATGCACGTGTAATAGTATGATGACATGAAGGGAGAGGTAGACACTGCCGCCGGTGTTGCGGTCCACGTAGGTACTGTGTGCAACCGTCCCCATGAGTGCCGTAGTAAGTGTACGTGTGCGGTGAGGGTGCCGTGTGCGTCGCTGTGTGAGTGTAATGTGTGTGTGTCTGCAACAAGTGTATGTTGGTGCCACATTAGAGGCAGAGCGGAATATTAGGTGTAGGCATACGGTAAACTAGCCTCAGGCATATGTACACTACTAGTCCCAAAGTAGTAGTGACAGCCCCACCCTGGCTAGGTGTGTCGCGACGTAAAACGATACAAAGTGAAACTGTCCCAGATGGTAGCACAGGAATATACCCCATATGAAATGGAAAGGACGTATGTAATAGTCAAGCCTGTATGTACGACACCGATATGTTAATTGCAATAAGATACGTCGGCAAAGTCACACAGCAATAGGTATGTACCGCGGAAATATGTATGTGCTACCCCAGTACTGACCGTGGCCACGTGTCAGCCCGTAAACACCGCTGTGTGTTCTACAAGTGTCAAACAATCAATCCCCATCTGAATATGTGGCAACCACTGGCAAACAGGCTATCCCAACAACAGGACCACAATGACTGCAAATATCTGGGACAGAATGACAAGGGATAGTTGTCACGCATTACACAACTGCTGATATACCACAGATGTTACGGAGGTATACATGCATCAAGCTCACCCGCAGGCGATACTGACACCACATGACAAGAGCCCAACCAACAATCCCATAACAAAGGACAATTAACTGTCAACTCTCCAAGTAGGGACGGTGCACACAGACAACTATACTGGTTATGTAGAGATGCAAGGCCCACAAACCGTATCCGTGACGTACAACCACCGACATCCCCCACTGTACATAATAAAGGAATACAAACCGTAACAGCAGCACAAACATACAGTCGGTCAATGACATCTGCATAACCACAACATATCGCGTGGGGGACACAATTAAAGGCGGCTGCATAATTGCATGCGTTGTAGAAATGCAAACAATAGCCATGTTAAGTTTTTGAATGCAATACTCCGTTATTATACGTCGGCATGACAGGTACACCCACTTGAAACAAATACTACACCTGTCACACACAATCCATGGGTGACATGAATGCAGACCATACTTGTTCCCATGCATAGCAGATGCAGTCACACATAACATAAGACAATACTGACCATCCCCATGAAGGTAGGGCGAATATCCAACGCCCAGGTGGAGAATCCAATTATACCGCAGTATCGACGCGTAATTACCAACTGGAGTAGATGCACAGGTGATATGCACGTAATTACTCACGTACACATAGCCGTCGATATACCACAGAAGTTACGGGGGTATACATGCAGCAAGGCCACCTGCAGACGATATTGGAACCAATTAACAACAGCCCAAGCTACACTCCCATAACAAAAGACTATTAACTGTTAACTCTCCAGGTAGGGATGGAGCACACAGACAACTATACTGTGTATGTAGAGATGCAAGGCCCACAACCCGTATCCGTCATGTACAACCACCGATATCCCCCACCGTAGATATTAAATGAATACAAACCGTAATAGCAGCACATACAGTCAGTCAATGACATCTGCATAACCACAACATCTCGCGTGGGAGACACAATTAAAGACGGATGCATACTTGCATGTGTTGTATAAAGGAATACAACAGCCATGTTACAGTTTTGAATGCAATACTCCATTATCATCCGTCGTCAGGACAAGGACACCCACATGTCGAATCAAATACTACACCCTACACACACAATCCATGGGTAACATTACTTCGAAATATACCTGTCGCCATGCATAGCGGTTGCAGTTACACATAACATAACACAATACAGACCATCTCCACGAAGGTAGGGCAAATAGCCAACGCCCAGGTGAGGAATCCAATTATACCCCAGTATCGACACGTAATTTGCGAATGGAGTAGATGCACAGGTGATATGCACGTAATTACTCACTGAGGAACAGCAATTGGTGGGATGAATTCACATGTTGCAGGTATCGACGGATATAAGGATGACTCTCAGGATATTCAAACCGTATGCTCATACCAAACCAGCAGTGTACAACCAAAAGCGAAAGAAAACGGAAAAACGATACACGGAACGAAACACTGACAAGGTATGTAGAACACACAATATGTACGGTTGTGTAACGCATGATGTGTATGACGAAGCTGTACTGTATGTGAATGGTGGTTGTAATTAATTACACTTGTCCGTAATGCAGAAAGTGGTGAAAGGTAGTTATGTAGTGATATCCTGCCGAGCATACCAATGCTTGTGGACACCGTGTGTGCAGCAGTGGGACATCATGTACACAGCGGAGACACCACAAGGGCTGCCACAGGGGGGCATTAGAGAGAACAATGCCATACCACACGCCGTTGCTGGCAGTGGATGTCCAACAAGGAAGTGCCATAGCAGGGGATAGGACATGTATGTATACTGTCACAGCACGCATGTGTATGGGTATATACCGTTGATGTCATACGTAAGGTGCGGCCGACGTGCAAGTATGCCCTGCATTAGGGGATACTATGTGAAATATGTGTAATGTAAAGCTGTCTAGGTAGATATGACAGATATCATACACAGTATCACAGGCATATCATGCATAACACAGGTATCGCCTATTGGTATGTACAATAACAGGATACATATGGCCTGTAGGTATGGGACAGAGTAGTAGCATGATAGCTAGCCGAACTGGAAGGGACACCAAGTAACCATGCCCAAAGGACCTGTAGCAGCTGCACAGGTGCACAGTGGGCAACAATGCAGTCTGGCAGGTCCATGTGTAAACACATGTGCAGTGTACACAGTAGTGTCACCTCCCCATGGTAGTGTCCTGTGAACAGCAGAGGCGGGTGTCAACTGCATATCTACACAGTACCGCTGCTGTGGTGGTACCAGGACTACGTGTCACTCAAACAGCAAGGGAGGTATCACATGAACAGTGATACTGTGTGTCCCTGCGAGATGTGCACAGGACCTATGTTCCACAGCATGGTGTGTGTTGTGTTTGTGGAAGTAACACAGAAGCCCAGCCCATGCAGTGTGGCGTGAGTGCACATATCCAGGAGCAGTCCGTTCACACTGCCCACCGCAGATGTCATGTATGAGGAGTATATGCATCAGTAATGTGGAGGACATGGGCCATGTCAGAGCAGAAGACACCCCTGAGTATGTGGTATGCAGATGTGTACAGATGTGTTGTCCGTATGTCAGCCGCATATGTAAACCGTCTGAGCCTGGTAAACATTGTGGCATGACAATGTTGTGCCATGTAAAGCTGTAGCTGTTGTTGAAGGTACACCATAAATGTGGTATTGTACCCTTGACTGTGTGTAGATGTGTGTATTTCACAGGTACAATGGCTACCTATGTACCAGCATCACACACAGTACAGATAGGTGTGGCCTTGCAGAAGGGTATCCATGCCGCAGTGGAATACGGTAACCACAGGACTGTGTGTGGCATATGTATGTACAGCAACCATGTACAATGTGATATGTATGTAAGGGATCAGTATCCATGTGATAGTCAGTGGGTGAATGTTCATAGGTTCATAGGTTCATAGGTTCATACTAGGCTATCTGCCCTAGGGCATTTATAAGCCTAGCCAGAGTGTGTGTGGCTTTCACCACCCCTTAGGATGAGAATACTATACCCATTAGTTTGCTGTGCCTCTGTCCAGCAGTGATACAGAGATGATTCCCGGGGTAAACCTACGATCTCCCATCCACTCGTCAAGATTTCTCTTGAACAGAGTCAGTGAGGGGCTCTGCCTCACATGGACTGGGATTCTGTTCCATAGTGTAGGGAGTCTCTGGGTGATGAATCTGTCCCTCCAGCACGCCCTATTTATATCCGTGTTGAGGTTTAAGTCTCTTGCTCGTGGCTCTGGTGGATTTGGATTTTTGAGGTGGAGCATGTCCATTAATTCCGGGTTGGACATGGCCTTGAATGTCAGGCACAGATCACCTCTGAGCAGGCGGTATGCGCCTGAATAAAGCTGGAGTTTCTTCTGTCGGGCATCATTATGACATATGTTTGAGCCCTTTATCCTTTTGGTGAGGAACTTTGGGGTCTTTCCAACTGCTGCAGGTGTCGGGTAAGGTACATTTCGAATGGGGCATTGTACTCAATCATTGGTCTGATAAGTGAAGAGTTCAGGGGTACAATGACCTCTCCTGATCTGGATGTGAATCCCTTCATGATCAGGTGGGCAATGTAGAAGGTCTTCCTAACCACTTTGGCAATGTGAGTGTCAAAAGAGAGGTTACTGTCAACTTGGGTCCCCAGGTCCCTGATAACTTCTTCCGTGTTTAATGGATTACCACCTATGTGGTAATTAGGGGTTACCTTGTTTTTCCCAAAGGGTATGACTATACATTTTTTGGCATTTAGCTTAAGGCCATGGCTCTGGCACCAGTTATCCATTTTTATGAGACCTTTCTGGAGGATGTCTGTGTCTGATGGAGTGTCAATTATGGTGCCCAGTTTGCAGTCATCTGCAAATTTTGTCAGCCACAATCCCCCTATGTTTGCCTGCACTTCAGAAAAATAAATGCCGAACAAGAGGGGGCCCAGGACTGAGCCCTGTGGGACACTGCTCGTGACTGGCTTAGAGTCTGACATGGCACCAGCAACTCTAACCCTGTGGGTTCTGTCCTTGAGCCAGTTTGCAACCCATCTTGTGACATATGGGTTTACATCTAAGCTGGTGAGCTTTTCTATGATGCCCAAGTGAGGTATTGTGTCGAACGCTTTTGCTAGGTCAAGGTAGGCTGTGTGAACTGCCTTACCCTCATCAATGGCCTTAGTGACTGTTTCAAAAGTCGACCAAGTTCAAGAGGCAGGATCTGCCCTTGACAAAGCCAAATTGGGTAGGATCCAGTGTCTGTAGGTCCCCAATGTCTTTATTTATGAGTTCCATTATGATCCTCTCCATAGCTTTGCAGACAAGGCTCGTCAAGCTTATGGGGGTAATTTCAGGGTCCGTAGAAGCACCGCCTTTGTGGAGTGGGACCACAGTTGCCGTCGCCATTCTTTGAGTGCGTATCCTGTAGTAAGGCTAAGATTAAACAGCAGCCTTATGTGTGGGTTTAGTTCCTCATTGAGTTCGTGTAGCACACAGCCGGGGACACCGTCTGGTCCCATTGATGCTGTGTTGTTTGCTTTAGAGAGAGCAGCTCTCACCTGGGCATCTGAGATGTTTGGGAGGCTAGACTCTGGTGGGATAGATATTTCTCCTTTGGGGAATTTGCACTGAACCTGTCTGACAGTATGTTGGCAATGTCTGTGGGTTCAGTGATTTTTTTTATCATTTTGGACTAATTCTGAGCATATCTGGGAGTTTCCACCCAGGTTTCTAACATAGCTAAAGAAGGCTTTATGATTGTCTTTTGTGTCATTAGCGATTTTTCTCTCAAAGTTGGCCTTGGATGATTTTATGAGTGATCGTAGTATTTTGCTAGTATTGATCAGAGATGCCTTCCCTTTTAGGGATTTTGCTCTGTCATGTAGTAGCTTTCTCCTCTTGTTGTAGAGTTTGTTTATGGCTGGAGTCCACCAGACCGGACGCCTGCCTTTGGTGGAAAGGGTCTTGATTTTATTAGGGATTGCTTGATCCATACATTCCTGGAGATGCTCGTAGAAGGCATTTGTAAGGGTTTCAGCAGCATGGGTTGTGGTTTCCACTGGCTCGGGGCCTTGAAGGATACCACTCCAGTCTTAAGAAGTGTGAAGTTTGCTTTTGAGAAGTTCTTCACTGTGGTCTTTTGCTGGGGTGGGGGGCGGGATGTGGATCTCCAGTGAGATTAATTTATGGTCTGATCTCACCAATGAGGGATATACTTCGGTGTGGAGCATTTTGTCCCCATGTTTGTGATGATCAGGTCTAGTATATTTTCTCCTCTTGTGGGAATGGTGACTAGTTGTTCCATAGCATTTGAGTTTATGAACTCAAGGAACCTTTGGGCTAGGGTGTTGGGGCTTGAGTAATGTTCCCAGTCTATGTTTGGGTAGTTGAAGTCACCCAATATGATGGTGTTTGGAGAGACATTCATACTCTCCAGTGTCTTCAGGAAGGCTGTGTGGGTTTCCTGAGTTTGAGAAGGTGGCCTGTAGCATGTTACAAATTGTAGGGCAGTTTTACCTATGGTTAATTGCACCTGGATGGTCTCCGATGCTTCGTGCGTTGCCACTAACCTGGAGGTGTGGGTATCCTTTATGAATATGGATACTCCCCCTCCTTTTGTGGTTCGGTCCGGATTTTGGGGCCGGAACGCATGATATGAGGTATAACTTGATAGTGCTGGGGTGCTCTCAGGAGCCTTGAACCAGGTTTCAGTCACAGCACAGACATCGATGTAGTTGTTATGCAAAGGTGATGTGCATGCACCATGTGTCATGCATCCTGATGCCATGATACTCATATGATGTATCCGCCACACTGACACCCATATGGTTGGTATTGTTATGAGCTGGTGGAGCAATAATGGCACTTGGTATGTAGGCATGGGATATCTATGCATGGACAGTACTCTGTGACAGCCTGTTCTGTATGTAAGCATATAGTGAACATGAGGGGCCCCATGACTGAGGACTGTGTAATGCCATATGTACCTGACATGTAGTAGGTACTATGGTATGCTCGCACCATTGTGTGTCCTGTCCATGAGCCACATAGCATAACATCCTGAGACACAGGGTATGATGTGCAGGTGGATGTGTAAGTTGCCAATACCAGAACGTGGAATGGTGCTGAAGGGCAATGTGAGGACAACGTCTGATGTGTCGGCCCCCGTACCACCCCAACCGCCCATGCAACGGTATGACAGGTGGCCAGCATGTGTATGTGCCATGCTGTGGCATACACAAGCCCAACATGGGTGCTAGGAAAGGCCTGGAGGCCATCAATGTGTGTGGGAATCACGTTCGTGAGGATGTGCCCCATTGCCATTCAGAATGGTCCAGTCATGGGTGTATGACTACAGTCCCACACGTGCAATGCAGTGCCACCTGTGGGTAGTGCGAGAAATTCCACTGTGTGGCGGTCAGGGTACACAATGTCCAACAACTGGCTAGCAGTGAATATAGTGGCCTGGTGCGGAGACATATACCAAACAGGTTGGTGGGACATTACAGCCAGGGACATCGGAAGGTGACATCGGGCCAGCGTCCCAGGACATATCATGTGCATGTCAGTAGCGTGTATGTGTCCACAGGGACACTACGATGTCCATGTACGGATTGCGACCCTGTAGTGAGTGAGAGGGTGTATTGTCAGTAAGTACGCCATCGCCTGGCACGTTGCCAACATTAGCTCGGTCTACAATGCCTGGGTGACTATTGTACGTGACATCAGATGTGGATGTAGCCAAACAATACAGACATATCTCCACAATGCCTGAGGCCCCACACCGCAATTTGCGGCAGTCATGTTTAGGTAGCTAGCCTTGGAGTATGTGATCATGGACTTTGAGGACCCACCATGGCTGACAAGTGATGCACCCTACACATGTGAATGTACACCACTGTGCAACAGCCTGCACATGTGGTTGTACAACATATGTGCATGGAACATGACCACCACAGTGGCGTCTGTGAACAGGTCAGTACCGCCATGTCTCTGTGTGGAATAGCATGGTTTCTGCAATTGTGTACATGCTATGGAAGCGCACTGTGGTATGTGTCAGTATATGTATGTGCACTGTCCATCTGCTGGGGTGTCATGCCGTTAACAACTGCTGTCAGCAGACGTCAGTAGTACTGGTTGTAGTACACATGTTCCGTGTACGCTGCGATGGGTGTGTTTCCAGGGTGTGGCTAGCAGGGCCGTGTAGCATATGTGTTTAATCCACCAAAGAGGGGATAACCCAAGGTGCGTCACACCAGTCACATGGAGGTATTGTGCATGCTAAGGGTAGTGCAGGTATGGTATGTGTTGTGTAATGTGTCATCCAGCTGGTAGTGCATGACTCGAGCATGTGTAGGTACATGGGTGTCTATTCCAGGGAAGTGTGGGTTGCTGTCAGCACATGGCAGTATTAGCTGTCTGAGGCCCAATGTACAGTATAACAACACAGACGGTATGTAACCTGTGGTGTACAATGTCGACTCTGTCGCGTGTTACAATGTGTATAGCGGTCACAAACATGGGTATCTGCACATGGAGCACCTATGATGCATTGTGTTAGGCAACTATCCAGGATGTGTGCAAAACACTGTGTGATGTGTGAACCCCTCACCTGTGGGTGTTCCAGTCCAGGTATGTGCCTGGGAGGTACGATCCGTGTACAATCCGTACTCGCAGGCGTGCTGCACAGAGCATGGAGGCAGGTCCCAGTCACCGCAGAGATATGTGAGTGGTGCAATAGTGTGTGTGCCTCGCTTGTGTGCAGTACAGTGGAAGATGCAAGCATTGTTCCACATGACCCCATGCCGTGCCTGCCTGTTACAGCCCTGCCAGAGACAGTTATGTGAAACTGCCACAGAGGCAGTATAGCATGTGAAGATGTACATGTGTGCTCCACACCCCAGGCCGATGGCTGCAGGTCATGAGTGCCACAGCATTGTGGTCGACCAGGACTGTCATAGCGGTCAGATACCACATGCCTGTACAATAACAGTAGGAGCATAGGCAACAGTTGCAGTGACACAGTAGGTCAATGTCCAGTGTCCCTGTGTTCAGACCACTGCCTACTGTACACTTGGCTAGACACACACCCAGAGGGCTATAACACTGGTGAGCCATCGCATGTCCCAGTACATGTAGTCTGTGTATTGCCATCACAGGGCAGTCACAATAACATGTTGTATGAGAGATATATTATACCAGGTGATGTGTCATGTGTGCGTATGGTGAGTTGCAGAGTTGTTCACCCGTCCGCAACATCTCAGTGCATGATGCCTTGTGTAACATGATGTGTGGAACTGCAATGTGATCCACAACAGGGTCATCCATGACTGGTGCATTGTGAATGGTGTAACCCATGGGTCTGCGGGATATACACTGGTGCTGTCAGCTGCCATGCTGGGGGCCACCAGTGGTGCCTACAGTGGTCATACAGACATACTGCATACATTGTTCTGGCAGGAATGTCCATTGTTGTAGATGATGTGGTACTACGTGAAGGTAGGTGTGTGTTGTGAATGTTACCCATCCAGACATGACCGTCAGGTGCAGTTATGGTTGTTGACAGCATCACACCCATCCACAGTTGTCAGCACCCTGTCCCCGGAATGGGTAACAGTAGCCCTCGTACTGTGTGATTAATGTGCAGATGGCGGAACACCTACTACTGGCTGGCTAACAGTGTCATCTAGGAAGACTATATGATGGCTGGAATACGCTGTTCTAATGTATAAGTATGGTATCCCAATGAATTACATTGATTCACATATAGTAAGCCATGGCTGGCATGTAAACCGTGTACAACAATGACTGTGTGACAGACCCAACCAATGTGGAGCCGTGATGAACATGCACCCATTAGAAGACCAAATGAGGTACGTTGCACGTAATGATGTACAACTGACAGCAATGGGCACAGCATGGGTGCAGACGCACATCCCCCACAGGCAGTACCGCTCCATGTTGGTAGGGGGGCATTGCACATGTACATGTGACAGTTTCTGTATTGCCACATGTACGGCATATCCATCATATAGGGGTAGCACTGGTACATGACCGTCGGACATGCCTGTACATACGACCATGTCCCACAGGATATGTGTTACGTGTGTACAACACCTGTCGTACCTTCATCAAGCTGTGAAGTGTATGTCTGCCAGTGTACCTGTGTGACATGTTGTGCAATGGGTGCAAAGGTACGCAGTAGCGCATTACATGCCCACATGTCCTGCACAGGTGCATATCCTGAACATACAAAAGAAATAGGGTGTCGGATAATAGCAACCCACAAGAGGTGATGGGTACGGGTGGTGGTCCACTATCACCTTTCCGGGTAAGGTGTGCATGTCCATGACACATTAGCACCTGAGATGTTAGCAGTACAGCTGTACAGGGCGGCATGCATATGTGATTACAAATATCCTTGCGTGTTCCACCACTGGCCTGTTGACAGACACCAACACAATGTGCAGCATTGACATGTGCACAGCACATCACCGATGGCTACAGTAGAACAGGGTTACTGTGTTGACATGTGCACAGAACATCAGCGCCAGCCACAGTCGAACACGGTATGTGTTGAACCCCACCGTCATTGTAGCCCATGCCACAGACAGACGTGTTATGCATCTGTGTATGTACGGCTGGGAATGGCCCTGGCCTAGCAGTATAGCTGTGTCAGTGTTGCGAACAACATACTGAATGGGCTGTGTGTGTGAGGTGTGCGTCATATGTCTATGGTCTGATGGATGATACCAGCAGTGCCCCCGCTATGTGAACATCCCTGTCCCCATAAATGAATACCTAGGCTGTGCTCAACACCATGGTCCCTGTGGGAGGGATGGTGCTGTGCAGTGCACCCGCCGACATGGTGGTGGCAGCAGGCACTGGATGTAGACATATGTGGTACCCATGTCAGGCCGGGGTACCATCCATGTGCACGGGATATCACCGTGTGGGCACATACAGCACTGTGTTGAACAATATCACAGCACATAGCACCTGTCAGGGGTAATGTGTATGCATGGATGTGTGATACCAGCATGCACCATACACACCCCCACCAAGCAGCATGCTGCCTACATTGCAGAAGGCCATTGTCCACACCATGATGATAGACATGCGACATGTCCATATACCCCTAAAAATGACATATGGAATGGACAGCCACCCTCCCAATACTGGTATCTCACAGGCGGGGCACATCCCTGTGCCATGTATGTGATATACCCTGCCATACCATGCAGCCCTGTCCAGCAAGGCTGCACGTGCCATCAGAGTCATACATGGTGTGATGGCCACATGGCACTTGCACTACCAACTGACCAGATCAGTAATGTGGCACTGATGCACCTTGTGGTGTCACAAGTGCTGTCTGTCAGCGTGTACAATGTGCGCGTGCACATGCTATGTATGACCATCCCTGCTAATGTCATATGATTAGACATTGTCCCATGTGTATCACATGTGCAATACAGGCGAGCCGTGGCAGGTTGTCCAACACCCGTACAGTGCTGAGTAGATGTATATGGCACAACACATGCATGTACAGGTGTCCATGTGTATGTGTGCAGTGCCACCACTGACGTCCATAACGGCTGCGTCTGTGATGCCTAATGACATATACACAGCATCCAGGTGAACAGTAGAACTGTGCACACATCGGGCCACGTGCTGATTGGTATGAACACAGGTGCAGGCAGGTACACATGTCCACAGCAGGTTACCATCTACATGGGGTATGTACAGTGTGATCGGTTGACACAGAGATATGATATGATACCCACTGCATAACGGTGTGACAGGTGTGACAGCAACACGTCAGCTGTGTCAGTGTCATGATGCGTCTCAGAGATTACTGTGCAGATGTCGTACATGTCATAGCAATGTATGTTCAGCGGTATGCCAGTACATCAGTGCGAATGTGACCTGTCACCATCATTATGTCTTACAGATAATGCCTCGTTCACGACTGCCAGCCTTCAGCCGCCAGGAGGATGAAGTAATTATACCGTTGCTCCATGACAACTATGACCTGCTATTCAGCCATGTTCCACAGCAAGCGAGCAGCGGGATGACCTGTGGCAGGATATGCGCAGGAGGGTGAATGACATGGGTGGCAACAACCGCACCTACCAGCAGATACGCCGACACTGCACGGATGTCATATGGCACACGAAACAGCGTGCCGCCGCAATCGCCAGAGAACAAGGTGGAACAGGTGGTGGGCCACTAACCCAGCCCCCACTCACACACACGGAGGAGCTCCTGGCCAGTCTGGGGACACCCAGGGAACAGCATGCAGAAACACTAGCCGCCATCGTGGAGGTGGGTGTCTACCAACCAATGAGCCTGGAGCTGCCTGGTAAGTCAGTCTTGCATATGAGTATGATATCCACCGTAGGTGTAGGTGTCACTGTACATCATGTAAAGTAACAACACATGCCAGGTATATGGGCACACAAGCCGCATACTACAGTATGCTACGTTGTGTTTGCAGACGTGTGCATACCACATGCTATCACACAGGTACATGATGTGACATGCACAGTGTGAACTGTGGCTGTCATACAGTCATGGATAATGTTTATACTGCTGTGTCGCCCCTATACAGGTACCTCTGGTGTCTCGCACAGACATGGGTCCGTCGCAGGTGAGACTGTTGTTAGTAACAGGCATGTTACAGTGTAGAATTATTCGCCATGTGGCCAGGTATAACATGCACACCTGGGTTTTGTTCCAGTCACGGTATACAGGTTGCACCACCAGACACACACATGCCACCCGTGTGCAGTACATACAACCGTTATCATACACCGGCATGAAACAACAGTACCTGTCAGTGTGATATGTGCGGTCAGCTATGCATACAATGGTGGAGGTGTTCTACAATGGATGCATATGTAGTATGCATTGGAACACCATTCGTGATGCACACAGTACCACACAGTGAGCAGTGATCTGGGCAGCACACAGGTGTCACCAATGTGACATATGCCCCTGCATTGTGTGCACACGTTGTGACATGCCACCCAACATGTCCCACGCCCGTGGTGTTCTGTCTGCAATATTGTCACACCATCACATGACCTACACCCGACATAGCAAACATCCACACTGTTGTCTGCATAGCCCTCTGGATTGTGACACCTCCAACATGTATGGGTGTATGTCACATGGGACACCACAAGAATGGGTACATGATGCCCATCACACACAATTGTCCAAGACCCAGTCACACATGGCCATGGGTGATAGCCACAGGCATGTTGCCACACAGTACGTCTGATGTGGATAGACACCGTTGCACATTGTCCACACATAGTGTGATCATAGCTGTAGTGGATCACCTGTACATTTGATGTGATACACCAGACAACTGGAATGCCTGTCTGCAGCCACCAGAGGTGCCACCGATGTCTGCCATATACGTGCTGTGGAACAGCATGACTGTGTTGCAGTCATGGCAATGCAATGCGTCCATGTTATGCATCGCACAGCAACATACATGCATCCTGTTGCCATGCAGTGGCACGGTGCCTGTACTCCCCACTGTATAGCTATGTACACGGCTCACACTAACCACACCTGCACAGACATGTTTGCTAAACATGCATTCTATCTGTAGGCTGTACACACAACACTACACTGTGAAGCCCATTATGATGTGGTGCATGTGGCGGGACACCATTGTCACACATGTCCACATGTTACCACACATGTCAGTGGATTACATGTCAAGGTAACGTCAGCCATGTGCACTGTTAACCTGTCTGTGGCCACATGGTGTATCACGGTGATGCATGCAAACTACCATGATTGTGTGTACTGCATGCCTACTGATATGACACTTGCTTGATGTAGTGTGCACCCCAGGGCAGTATGCATACTAACACTATTAATGTCTGGGCTGCATTCCGGGTGCTGTAGTGTGGGAATGCTGCATGCTATCTGCAATATCACATGCATGGTGTGTCTGCATGTGTGTGTGTGTGTGTGTCTGCATGTGTGTGCATGTGTCTGCGTGTGTGTGTGTCTGTGTGTGTGTGTGTGTGTGTGTGTGTGTGTGTGTGTGTGTGTGTGTGTCTGCATGTGTGTAATGTACCTTACAGTATGTCTTTGTATTCACAGGTGGTGTAGGTGCGTTCCCCTCCTGCGGTCCATCTGATGTCAGTGTCCCCACAGATACTAGCGGTGATGACCATATGCATGAGGTACAGGCAGGCTTGTCAGCGGCAGAAACTGTGCCATTGGTTACCATCCCATCTATGTTCCCCTCATCCCCGCACACGGTTCTGATGCCGACACATACCACATCACCGTTGCCCATAGAGGAAGGACAGTCAGCATCTGTTGGCATTGAGCAGGAATGTGTGGTGGCTACAGAAGGTGCGCCTACACACCATGTTGCCAGTGTAATGACTGGTGATGTGCCACACAGGCATGTGGCTGGTGCTGCTCGTAGGAGGACCTCTGGCAGACATGCACCTGCTGTACAGGGCGCAGCAGCTGGTATCACCAGACGCATGTTCCAGACTGTAATGGCGGCACAGGCACATGCAGAACGGCAGAACCAAGAAGGGCAGAGGCTGCAGAGGGCTGCAATCCATTCCCTAAATGACAACATCCAGTCATTGGCGAATGCTCAACAGCAGATTGCTAATGTACTGGATAGGCAATTAGGTGAGATGGTTGGAATCCTCGACCGAGGCATGGCAATCCGCGAGCGTGAGCTGTCTGTGCTGGAACACTTGGTAGGGGTGAGGCGGAGGACATGTGGGCGTAGGCCAGCAACACCACCTAGTGTAGGTCGACGTGTGCATGCCACCTCTCATGCCCACTCACACAGTGCCGGTAGCAGCAGCAGTGCAGCTGGTGCTACACCGTCCACACCAGGACACAGCAGGCCACGTGGACGTGGCCCTGGCCAGTCCCAGCGTGGACACGGTTCCAGCGGACATGTGTCATCAGAGAGTAGCCACTCTATACCTCTGCCCGGTAGTGCCCATGCGACCCCAGGCAGGCACGGGTCACGTGGCCACAGACGGACACAGTGAGCCATACAACCTGCACTGTACAGTCTGGGGCTGCCAATTATACCCTGTGTAGGCATCACATATGGCTGAAATGTGTACACACATACCCACACACGGCAGACACAACTGTAGGGCTCCACCACATCCACATGCATTCTGCACAGTCATGCCCAGTAAACTCACCGGCCCTTACACACACACATGATGTCATCCATTTGGTGCAGCCTATGCCCCTGGCAGACATATCACCCTGTGCATATGATGAAGCCTCTGCCGCATCCCTGTCATCCACACCATCGGTGCAGGGTTATGCAAATATATTCTGATGCACAGGGTGGACAAGATAGTGAGAGGTGTATGTGATACCTGTGTATGCATAGCGTGTGATGTGTATGTTGCAGTGGTTGTGTATGAAAACTGACTGGTGTGTATGTGACGTGGGTTGTGTACTGTCAACATGCAGCAGACATACCATGTAGTGCAGGTGCAGCATGCATTGAGCTGTATTCACTGTATGTGTGACGGTTACATGTGTAGCACCATGTTGTTTCTGATAACCTGAATCCCTCCTATGGTGTACTCACATGTGCCTACAGAGAGCACTGTTATCGGTCCCCCACGTGTAGCTGTGGATTACCCACAGGCACATCTGGCAATATCAGCATACCACATGTACCCGCAACCTGCCTGGACACCTACATAGGTTCATAGGTGCATAGGTACATACTAGGCTATCTGCCCTACGGCATTTATAAGCCTAGCCAGAGTGTGTGTGGCTTTCACCACCCCTTAGGATGAGGATACTATACCCATTAGTTTGCTGTGCCTCTGTCCAGCAGTGACACAGAGATGATTCCCTGGGTATACCTACAATCTCCCATCCACTCGTCAAGCTTTCTCTGGAACAGAGTCAGTGAGGGGCTCTGCCTCACAAGGACTGGGATTCTGTTCCATAGTGTAGGGAGTCTCTGGGTGATGAACGTGTCCCTCCAGCACGTCCTATTTATATCCGTGTTGAGGTTTGTGTCTCTTGCTCTCGTGGCTCTGGTTGATTTGGATCTTATGAGGTGGAGCATGTCCATTAATTCCGGGTTGGACATGGCCTTGTATGTCAGGCACAGATCGCCTCAGAGCAGACGGTATGTGACTGTATAGAGCCGGAGTCCCTTCAGTCGGGTAGCATGTGACATATGTTTGAGCCCCTTTATCCTTTTGGTGGGGAACGTTTGGGGTCCTTCCAACTGCTGCAGGTGTCGGGTTAGGTACATTCCAAATGGGGCATTGTACTCAATCATTGGTCTGATAAGTGAAGAGTACAGGGGTACAATGACCTCCCCTGATCTGGATGTGAATCCCTTCATGATCAGGTGGGCAATGTAGAAAGTCTTCCTAACCACATTGGCAAAGTGAGTGTCAAAAGAGAGGTTACTGACAAGTTGGGTCCCCAGGTCCCTGACAATGTCTTCCATGTTTAATGGATTACCACCTATGTGGTAATTAGGGGTTACCTTGTTTTTCCCAAAGGGTATGTCTATACCTTTCTTGGCATGTAGCTTAAGGCCATGGCTCTGGCACCAGTTATCCATTTCTATGAGACTTCTGGTGGATGTCTGTGTCTGATGGGGTGTCGATTATGGTGCCCAGTTTGCAGTCATCTGCATACCTTGTCAGCCACAACCCCCCCTGTTTGTCTGCACATCAGAAAAATAAATGCCGAACAAGAGGGGGCTCAGGGCTGAGCCCTGTGGGACACCGCTTGTGACCGGCTTAGAGTCTGACATTGCACCAGGAACTCTAACCCTGTGGGTTCTGTCCTTGATCCGGTTTGCAACCCATCTTGTGACATATGGGTCTACATCTATGCTGGTGAGCTTTTCTATGATGCCCGCGTGGGGTATTGTGTCGAACGCTTTTGCTAGGTCAAGGTGGTCCGTGTGAACTGCCTTACCCTCATCAATGGCCTTAGTGACTCTTCTGAAAAGGGTGACCAGGTTCAAGAGGCAGGTACTGCCCTTGACAAAGCCGACCTGGGTATGATCCAGTGTATGTAGGTCCCCAATGTCTTCATTTATGAGCTCCATTATGATCCCCTCCATAGCTTTGCAGACAAGGCTTGTCAAGCTTATAGGGCGGTAATGTCCAGGGTTCGTAGAAGCACCGCCTTTGTGGAGTGGGACCACAGTTGCCGTACGCCATTCTTTGGGTACGTATCCTGTAGTAAGGCTAAGATTAAACAGCAGCCTTATGTGCGGGTCTAGGTCCTCATTGAGGTCGTGTAGCACACAGCTGGGGACACCATCCGGTCCCATTGATGCTGTGTTTTCCGCGTTAGAGAGAGCAGCTCTTACCTGGGCATCTGAGATGTTTGGGAGGCTAGACTCTGGTGGGATAGATATCTCTCCTCTTGGGGGGGAGGGAGGGGAGAAATATGCACGGAACCTGTCTGCCAGTATGTTGGCAATGTCTGTGGGTTCAGTGATCATTGTGCCATTCTGGACTAATTCCGAGCATAACTGTGAGCTTCCACCCATGTTTCTACCATAGCTAAAGAAGGCCTTATGGTTGTCTTTTGTGTCTTTCGCGAGTCCTCTCCCACAGGTGTCCTTGGATGATTGTATGTGTGATCATATTTTACTGCTAGTATTGATCAGAGATGCCTTCACTGTTAGGGATTTTGCTCTGTCATGTAGTAGCTTTCTCCTCTTGTTGTAGAGTTTGTTTATGGCTGGGGTCCACCAGACCGTGCGCCTGCCTTTGGTGGAAAGGGTCCTGATGTTATTAGGGATTGCTTGATCCATACATTCCTGGAGGTGCTCGTAGAAGGCATTTGTAAGGGTTTCAGCAGCGTGGGTTGTGTTTTCCAATGGCTCGGAGGCCTTGCAGGGTACCACTCCAGTCTTAAGAAGTGTGAGGTTTACTTTTGAGAAGTTCTTCACCGTGGTCTCCTTTGCTGGGGTTGGGGGTGGGATGTGGATCTCCAGTGATATTAATTTATGGTCTGATCTCACCGATGAGGGATATACATCCTGTGTGGAGCATGTCGTCCCCATGTGTGATGATCAGGTCTAGTATAGTACCTCTTCTTGTGGGTATGGTGACTAGTTGTTCCATAGCATTTGGGTGTATGAACTCCAGGAACCTTTGGCCTAGGGTGTTGGGTCTTGGGTAATGTTCCCGGTCTATGTATGGGTAGGTGATGTCACCCAATATGATGGTGTTTGGAGAGACATTCATACCCTCCGGTGTCTTCAGGAAGGCTGTGTGGGTATCCTGAGTTTGAGAGGGTGGTCTGTAGCATGCTACAAACTGTAGGGCAGTTCTACCTATGGTTAATTGCACCTGGATGGTCTCCGCTGCTACGTGCGTTGCCACTACCCTGGAGGTGTGGGTATCCTTTATGCATATGGAGACTCTCCCTCCTTTTGTGGTTCGGTCCGGATTTGGGGCCAGAACGCGTGATATGAGGTATAACCTGATAGTGCTTGGGTGCTCTCAGGAGCCTTGAACCAGGTTTCAGTCACAGCACAGACATCGATGTTCTCCATACTGAGGAGGGCTTTGAGGGCGTGCAACTTGGGGTTTACACTACTGGCATTGAGCAGTATTATCCTTAGTTCTTTCCAGGTTTGTTTTCTAGGGCGGTAGGGTTATCATTTGAGCCTTGCCTGAAAAAGCCACTATGGGGGTGGCAGGAGCCTTTGCCAATATCCGGAAGCCCAGGGATGACAGGTGCAAGCCGTCCCTTGTGAAGGAGCGTGGCTTGTCAAGCATGTCATCCCAGGCAAACAGACATTGGACCCCCTTAGACTGACACCGGTAATTAAGCCAATTATTAAGGCTGATCAATTTGACTCTGTATTGTGGCATCATTCTTGGTGAGGGTAGGGTACTGCTCAGGGTCAGGGTCATACCGGCCTGGGCTACATAATCTGAGAGCCCCTCTATGTCTCTTTTCATGTAGTCCAGGGAGGTATGTCTCAGGTCGTTCACACCGGCATGGACAATGACTGCGTCATACTTGTACGTGCTGCGGAGTGACCTGAGTGCTTGTGTTATGTGGCAGATTCTAGCGCCCATAGGCAGCCTACTGTGATCATTTCCTTGTTCAGTCTGGTGGGTGGGACGTCAGTGTGTCTGACTATGACGTCACCTATAACAAGTGTGTCTGGCATTGTGTGTGGCCTTAAGGGCTGTGACTGTTTAGCACACTGACTTTGAGAACTATGTGTTGCATGTCCTATGTCTTGAGGAGGCAGTTGCTTGGTTGTCTGCTATGGAGGCCTCTGTAGCTTTGGTATATGTTTGAACAGTGCCTCCAAGTATGTCTTTGTGTGTTTATGTGTTTGTTTTGCAGTTGTGATAGTTCTATGTGAAATTGGGTTTGTGGTGTGCGTGGTGACCTTCTCCTCCTGTCTGGTCTTGCCGGTCCTGAGTTGAGAGAGCTCAGCCTCCAGTATGGCTATATAGTTGCATCTCTCACATGTATTTGTGTTTTGTGGGGGAAGGTGTGGGTGTCTGTGTACATGAGGCAATTGTAACATTGCCTCAGGATGCCCAGATTCACCAGCTGAACAGGAGAGGACGCTAGCAATTGACCCTTCGACATGCTAGGAAACGTGAATGTGTTTGCTGTGTAACTGAGTCAGAAGGGACCTATAGGGAAATGGGTACTCAAGGGGATTCTAGGCTAATGTAGTACTTTGTTTAGTATATATGTACTTTACCTATATAAGAATGCTTTAGGAGCAAGTGCTGAGCTTTTGTGATAGAGACTAAGAGACTAGACAGTTTAGATTGCAAGTAGAGAGGTTCTAAGGGAAAACTTGATGAGCAGAATGTACAGAGCCAGACATAGTTTAATGTTGTTTACACAGTACATGACACACATGTCCACACATATACTGCACATGACGCCTGTGGTCGGTGCCACAGGCTACAGTGGACAGAGACATCACATACATGGCAGGACACAGTACAGGTATGGTGACATTGTGCAGGTGTCGTACACAGCGTGCTGACCACTGACCTCCGGTATCACCTGTCAGCTGTGGTGCACGCTGTGCAGCAGTAGGATGCTGTACCAGTACAGGAATATAGCCGCAGTCGTGGGGTGTACACTACTATGATGCACACCCCATAGTGTGCAGATGGGGACACCTGCCTGTGTGGTCAGCACCCTCACAATACAATGCACCCACACGCCATGTCACAGGGGGCGGACTTGCACAGGTGGCCAGTATGGCTCACACCTATGGCATCAACAGGGTTGTGCAATGCAGCACCAGTACGGGATGGTCACCCTGTGTGGTTAGTGTCCGTTCACAACAGTATATCTGCATACACCCTCACACCAGGCAGCAGACATACAAACATGTTGACACACACATGGTGGTGACCACACATGTATACACGGAGAGACAACGTGTTGCATGTACTGCACCATCCACATCCATGCACCCCACACGGAGGTATGTACAGATCTCTACTATGGTGTACAGGGATGTGTGGCACATGGGACATAGTCCCCCCGATATGTGGCATACATGGGCACACATTCCTGCACACAAGTCGGTGCTGGGAATGCCACACCCGCCATATGAGACATGTGCAGGCATGCAGCAGTATGTAGTGCATTATGCGTACCAACACTGTATCCAGCAGATGTGCCGATATATGCACTTGGGAGGCGGTAGGTGTTACAGTAGCCATGTGACATACAGTCAATGACACCTGACCGATGGGTATGCATTATGGCAGCACTGTCATGTAACAGCGACATAGCATACTGTATGCACATGGTAGGGTAGGATGGTGTGTGACACACCTTTGAGCCACCACCTGCACACATGCATGTGGACAGGTGTTCAAACACATGATGTACACACATACCACCATATGTGCTGTTACTATGCCACCATATAACGGCCCCCATGATGGGTACGCATGTGGTGGGGAGTTGCAACTATGTTATGGACATCGGCCACTGCTCATGCATGGCTGCACCATGCACAGTACATGTGTCACATGTGTCCCCTGTTGCCATGTGTGTATACATTGCTATGTTTTGACATGTGTGTTGACATACATAAAACATGGACTGTGGTATGGTATCACAGCTGTCACAGGCGAACAATACAAGGGTATGTGTCCCAGTCAACACCACTACACCCTGTAGTGGGAGCATACCACAGACATGTGTCCACCTTCCATTCATGTGTGTAGCACCGTGTACGCCAATGTTATGCATGTGGTACATCACAGGCTTCGAATGTGTCCTGTGTGCAGTCCATGCACACAGCCAGACAATCACATGTATGACATATCCGGACGTTGGTTCACTCTGGTACAGCAGCAGTCATGTGTCATAGCTGTGTCAGGGCCGTGATATGTGTGGAGCCGACCTGTCTATGTATACTGATATGGGCGGACCACATCACACATGTGGGATCATTGTTAGTACATGTGTACTCCGCACGACTGGTGTACACTGCTATAAAGACCTGTGGACATATGTCACATGCTGTTGTTGGACCGTGAGGCATACTGCTGCACCGCTGACATGGTGCTCGCATGGCAGCTACAGTGTTCACTGCAGTGTGTACATGTTTGACCTGCACCCGTGACGCCTGTGATGTCATCTGTGTGTGTATGAGTAACTGCATGTGTGACCACCCTGTGCGTGTGGATGGGTTTACCTGACCGTGACCTGCTGTGTGTACGCACCGTCTGCATGCCGGACAGCACGTAGCACGTGCTAAGTGTGTGAGCATGCCCGGTTTGCTGTTGTGTAGTTGGACACACACAAAGTTCCACACTCTGCCCTTTCATGCTCACACTCCATGTGTATGCATGTCTGCACTTTGCAGATGCTAAGTGTGTGAGCATGCCCGGTAAGCAGTTGTGTAGATGGACACACAGTACAGTGCACACTGCGGCCATCTGTGATCATACCCCGTGTGCATGTATGTTCCCCCTATTGCTAGGTGTGTCAGCACACCCGGTTTGCTGTTGTGTAGGTGGACACACACGACGTTCCACACTCTGCCCTTTCATGATTCAACCCCATGTGTATGCATGTCTGCACTCTGCAAATGCTAAGTGTGTGAGCATGCCCAGTAAGCAGTTGTGTAGATGGACACACAGTACAGTGCACACCGCGCCCGTCTGTGATTATACCCCGTGTGCATGTATGTTCCCCCTTTGCAACCGCCAAGTGTGTGAGCATGCCCGGGTTGCTGTTGTGTAGGTGGACACACACGACGTTCCACACTCTGCCCCTTCATGATTCAACCCCATGTGTATGCATGTCTGCACTCTGCAAATGCTAAGTGTGTGAGCATGCCCAGTAAGCAGTTGTGTAGATGGACACACAGTACAGTGCACACCGCACCCGTCTGTGATTATACCCCGTGTGCATGTATGTTCCCCCTTTGCAACCGCCAAGTGTGTGAGCATGCCCAGGTTGCTGTTGTGTAGGTGGACACACACGACGTTCCACACTCTGCCCTTTCATGATTCAACCCCATGTGTATGCATGTATGCACTCTGAAAATGCTAAGTGTGTGAGCATGCCCAGTAAGCAGTTGTGTAGATGGATACACAGTACAGTGCACACTGCGCCCTTCTGTGAGTATACCCCGTGTGCATGTATGTTTCCCCTTTGCGACCGCGAGGTGTGTGGGCATGCCCAGTACGCCATGCATGGAGACACAGTACAGTAGACACCGACATCTGATACTAGGCATGTAGCCATGGCCAATGACATCCTGCATAGCCATGGTGGCCATCCAGGTGAGTTATATGTAGTTGCTATGCCACAATGGCTGCCTACATCATGCACGCCGGTTGCTCTCTCATAGGGTGTACTCTCTGTGGTGCATCCCGTATCCATGTCATGATGTTGTGCTCCGTAGTTAGTTAGTATTCCCGAGGGCAGCACTGCCGTGTTACTGTACGCCCACCTTGGGATAGCAACATGCTGTGTGACTGCGCACTCTGTCTTCATTCCCTATCGGCTGCCTTGCCTCTGCAGATGATATCACCCACCTAGAAGTATGTCTCTTGACAGTGCTGTGCTCAGTAATCTCGGCAGCGCGTTCTGTAAATGCATCATGCTGTAGTGTGTTCATGTAGGTAGGCGTAGGTTCAACACCTGGCCCTTCCCCGTGTGTGTGTGTGTGTGTGTGTTTCCAACTGCCTCTGGAGATAGTAATGCTTTTAGACGCTTCTCAACACATACCTTGGCTATCAGCGTCTATTCCTTTACGGATGATGTCACCCGCCTAGAAGTATGCCTCTGACAGTGCTGTGCTCAGTAATCTCGGTAGCGCGTTCTGTAAATGCATCATGCTGTAATGTGTTCATGTAGGTAGGCGTAGGTTCAACTCCCAGCCCTTCCCGTGTGTGTGTGTGTGTGTGTGTGTGTGTGTGTGTGTGTTTCCAGCTGCCTCTGGAGATAGTAATGCTTTTAGACGCTTCACAACACATACCTTGGCTATCAGCGTCTATTCCTTTACGGATGATGTCACCCGCCTAGAAGTATGCCTCTGACAGTGCTGTGCTCAGTAATCTCGGTAGCGCTTTCTGTAAATGCATCATGCTGTAGTGTGTTCATGTAGGTAGGCGTAGGTTCAACTCCTGGCCCTTCCCCGTGTGTGCGTGTGTGTGTGTTTCCAGCTGCCGCTGGAGATAGTAATGCTTTTAGACGCTTCACAACACATACCTTGGCTATCAGCGTCTATTCCTTTATGGATGATGTCACCCACCTAGAAGTATGCCTCTGACAGTGCTGTGCTCAGTAATCTCTGTAGCGCGTTCTGTAAATGCATCATGCTGTAGTGTGTTCATGTAGGTAGGCGTAGGTTCAACTCCCGGCCCTTCCCCTGTGTGTGTGTGTGTGTGTGTGTGTGTGTGTGTGTGTGTTTCCAGCTGCCGCTGGAGATAGTAATGCTTTTAGACGCTTCACAACACATACCTTGGCTATCAGCGTCTATTCCTTTACGGATGATGTCACCCGCCTAGAAGTATGCCTCTGACAGTGCTGTGCTCAGTAATCTCGGTAACGCGTTCTGTAAATGCATCATGCTGTAGTGTGTTCATGTAGGTAGGCATAGGTTCAACTCCCGGCCCTTCCCCGTGTGCGTGTGTGTGTGTGTGTGTGTGTGTGTGTGTGTGTGTGTGTGTGTGTGTTTCCAGCTGCCGCTGGAGATAGTAATGCTTTTAGACGCTTCACAACACATACCTTGGCTATCAGCATCTATTCCTTTATGGATGATGTCACCCGCCTAGAAGTATGCCTCTGACAGTGCTGTGCTCAGTAATCTCAGTAGCGCGTTCTGTAAATGCATCATGCTGTAGTGTGTTCATGTAGGTAGGTGTAGGTTCAACTTCCGGCCCTTCCCCGTGTGTGTGTGTGTGTGTGTGTGTGTGTGTGTGTGTGTGTGTGCGTGTATCCAGCTGCCTCTGGAGATAGTAATGCTTTTAGACGCTTCACAACACATACATTTGCTATCAGCGTCTATTCCTTTGTGGCTGATGTCACCCACCTAGACGTATGCCTCTGACAGTGCTGTGTTCAGTGCTCCGAGTAGCGCGTTCCGGTCCTGTGTCATACTGTCGTGCGGTTGGGTAGGTAGGGGTAAGGTCAATTCCCATGCCTGCCAGCTGTGTGTGTGTGTGTGTGTGTGTGTGTGTGTGTCTATGCTCCCAGCCGCATGGGTTCATAGGTTATGGTTTTAGACGCTCCGCAGCACACATATATCCTGCTGACATCTCTGTGTTTGCGGATGTTGGAACGCAGCTAGTGGACTGCCTGTGTGCCTGCTGTGGTTAGCGACCTCCGTAGAGTGTTCTCCATGTGCGTCCTGCTGTGGTGTGATAGGGTAGTGATGTGTAGGTTCCACTACCGGCCTTGCCACATGTGTCTGTCTGTATCTCTCTCGATGTATATATATACATACATATGTTATGCCCATAGCGCTGCTCTTGCATGGACAGCTGTCTGTCCCATGTATTGCATATATGCACGGCTGACAGATAGAAATGTGGTACGATGCATATCCAAACATTGTCCATGCAACGTCCATGTTCCGGGAGGTGTTGCACGCCCTAGAGACATCTGCTGTATATCCTGGCAGACAGCTCTGCTTGCTGTACTGTCACTGTACTCGTACACGCCATAGACCTTGTGTATCATTGCCTGTTTATGGTGTGTGTATGTCTATCTGAGCTGTGTGCATGGTCGTGTGTATGTCCCACTATAATCGTCTGTGCAGGTGTCGCCACTATGGGTACTCCATGTAGACAGCTGTTTCATGTGCATTTCAGCACATACCTGCGGACGGTACTACCCCTCCTACAGCAGCACATTCCATCGTCTTGCAGTGGATACTAGTGTTTCCACACACATGTATCTGTGTCTGTTCATAACACTCCACCTCAGGGAGCGAATATCTGGACACGGCCTTATGTGATAGTGGGACACTCGGGGCCAGTCATGTCATGTTGCTCTTAGAAACATTGATAGTGGGTACAGTGATATGTTATGCATGCGTATGGCATTTCTGTCTGATTTGGTGTCTTCCTCGTATGTTTGTCATTGTTTCCTGTCGTCAGTTATCATGAGGGCACTGGACTGTTACTGTTACGTGGAACACAGCGAACATATGAGGCAGACTTCTACACAGTCTGCGTACATCTGTGCAGTTGCAGGGTATGTGTCTAATACAACATACCTACTGTCTGCCTACAATACACACACAGTGTGTGGCGGCATGACAGACCACATGACATTACTTTGTATTTGCACGGCACACCCACGCAGACAGTTGTATTCCTCACACAGGTCTACATCTGCTTATCCACACTACTTGTTCTTTCCTGTACCATATGTGTGTGCGTCGTATTTGCACTTCCCATCAGTGGCGGGGCTCACATACGACTATGGGGGCCTGGTAATTGTTATGTTGACACTTCATGGCACCCTGGGGGACACTTCACCTTTGTGTCTGATTACCTTCCACATTGACCTTTGCAGGGCATACGTTGTCATTCACAATTACTGGGGTAGAACATATACATGTTTGCACATTTGTCCTGCTGTCTTTCATCCCACCTGTCCACCTAGTATCACCGGTTGAGTACATGTATTCTGGACAGGTAGCTCCTTCATACCCTGACCTGTTGTCATTATGTGTACACGCCCTGACGTTCGGCCATTGCCCTTGTTACGTTTCGCATAGTGCTGTGCCTTCCTAGCTGATTGCTGCCTAGGCATTCCGAACTGTGCGGTGGATGATAGGGAGCGCTATTTCCATTGCATGATTAGTGACACTCATAACATCCGTATTCATTGCTACGCCAGCATACCTCTCCAGTGTACCTCGTTATGAGGGACGTACCTCATTTGGGTCTTAAAAGGGTCATGCTCCTTGAAATTCCACAAAGTTCCACATTGAAAGGGTCTGTTACACATTCAGTGTTAGGAATGTTTTAGGTGAAATCCATGGTCAATTGACATTAATCATATTAATTCATTAAAGGATCTTCTTTATACATGAAAACAGCATATTTTAACCATCCTATGACCTTCCTAGTTGAAGTTGTTAGTAAGCCATTGGTATGTGTTCCACATTTTGCCCATTTGTTCCATATTATGAAGGCGAGTGTTCCTCATTTTGGTGATGGAAGGTTGAGAGCTATGTGCGCCAGTATTCACACAACGGTCTGACTTTGTATGGGGTATTTCTAATGTAGTCCCTCTCTGTATTACCTGTGCTATGCCTTACTGCAGCTGTGTTATTCCGACAGATTTCCAGTTATGGATGCCATCTTGGTCGTACGCATGTCCATCCATGGGAATCGCCTACAGGACACTGATATAGGGCTGTACATATTTCACACCTGCTTTCCGCATTATCCGGTGGATGCTTTGCACCATTAGTGGGGATTAAGGCATGTGCTATACCCACATCCCTCCCACGGGGCGGACCTACAGATTCTCTGCCAAACAACACCTAGGCCCATATCTGCATACCCAGGTACCCATGCCTGCAACCCTCGATGGTACACATTACACATGGTTAATGTGTGCGGTACTGGGATGTGGACGCACTTCTATGGACTCGCCACTCTGGGGATATCTGTTCATATGTCCTGCATTTCATGGCCACATGTGTCATCAACCTTGAACCCACTTTTAGTGCATGTACAGCTGTTCCGTAGTTGCGGGTGTTACTTCTTTTGTGTCAATCGCAGCAAGGGTTGCGAATGGAGCAATTTTTGGAGTCCTACAATGGACACCAGTGTGCATGTGTAAATTGTAGAACTTGCTGGACTGTCACCTTCTGGCCAGTGCTTTTGACTGCTGCTGTATGTTCCCCGTTCGCGGACGTCTGTTTGACTACCCATATTATCTATTACTTGCCATATTTATATCCATGTGTCATATATACGGGACGTAGGTCTGTTGTGTGTAGATATATACATGTGAACCCCTCGTTTCATACCTTGCTTTGTTACTGTCTGTGGATTACCTGTGTGCACACATATATTACCATACCATACCTTTTCACTGTACAGGTTCTGGCAGAGTGTACGAATGGTTGGCCCTTTATCTTAGGTGTGTGTTACATTGACCTGTGTCTATCTGGCAATTTGCTGGCATTTCATGTGAGACTTACTTGATTCTATAGAGACTTGATTCTATAATTATGACGTGCGTCCACTGACTATATTTTTCTTTGTCTTCTGGAATCTTTATGTAACCAGTCCTTTTTGGACACTTTCTATTGTTGTTCATTTTTGTTTACATATATGACTACTTTGGTATGTTGTGCTATTATTGTGTGTGGAGCATTTCTCCCCGGGCCTCTACTGACACTGGACATATATCCAGCTAGCTTAGCCTGGTCAACAAATGTAAACCAACATAAAACGTACATAAACGTACGGTGGCACCTTCTGACAAGTAGGTTGGGTTACAGATGCATACCCTTCGTCAATCCCTGCTACTAACACACCCGTTATTCTATCCACATTCTATGTTTGTCTTATCACATATCATGTGTTTCTCACTATTTGTACCAGTACTTTGCATGGCATTGTCTGGTTCCATACTTTCAGAGGCTGACAGTTTTGAGACATGTATAACTAACGTGGAGGACACAGCATTAACTTACCCTGCTGTGAGCGGATCACACACGCACAGGCGCACTTGCATTTCCTAATTGTGGGTTACGCGCAGGCGCACATGCATATCCATATTCTGGGTTACATATGTTTACTGAGTCTGTGTGATTACATGGCCTGTATTAGTTGTGACTGTTCCGGTAACATATCTCTGATCCGGTTAATGGACGTGTGCGGAACACACTTTCACCTTTACACATGTAACTGTCTTTGAGGCACAGACGCATTACTTACATGTTCACAGTTATATGTTCTATAGTTGTAATTCAAACGGGACTGCATTCACGTTGTCCGGTTGCTGTGACCACTACACGTTTGCTGTTCTGTCTCATTTATATGCATACCCATGGTACATAGCTACATTAACATATTCCCCCCCCCGCACTCACTTACGTCACAGGCATCCATTCTCCTGCTGGGAAAAGTGTGGTACTACATGTTACACATTCTTTATTCCCTACTGCTCTTGACCCAGGATGCATATGGCGTGACCACAGGGATATTCAGATCACAGGGGCTTATAGCCCCAACGCATACAGGTCTTTGATTGTCAGGGTGTTCCTGTGGTGCTCTGGGTTTGGTCTTGTCCGCCTAGTGTACGGAACTGCCCTGACCGTGTACGAATGTCAGATGAGGCACATGGGCACGGTTTGTCCATGTCTATTATACCATAACCACCCCCATTATTCCTAACCATGCACGCTGATTGGCCAGCGTGCCTGTTGTAGATCGGGTTATAGTAATGGCACACGGTCCGGTCGCCCGGACCTATTTCCATTAGTATACCTCGGTATTTATAACCTACACATTTATACATGGGTTTAACATAGCGTGACAGCTTTAACTGAGCCACGGTGATGTCCGTTGCTTACTTTGGGGCAGTCTCGCTCTGCTACACACATTTAACATAGCGGGACAGGTTGTACAACACAGCAACGGGGACACCGAGCTCTCCGTTGCTGTTTTGTATTGATTTGCTATGTTGACTGTGTTTTACATAGTGAGACAGTTTCGATATTAGCAACGGACATCTCGAGCAGTACGTCAGCACCGCCGCAGATGCCAGACATCTGCGGACTTGCAGCAGACAGGCATTATGCTGTGCCATTATGTCTGGGGATTAATAGTTTATTTTCCTAGTTGATATGGCATAGTAGCAATAACCCACGTCTGGGTGTGGGTACTGCTGTATTTACCCACGGTTGCCTTTGTTTGGTCCCTCGGGCATTGCCCTCGGGACCGCACCATGTCTACCGTGGGTATATCCAGCATTACCCACACCCAGGCATGGGTTATTGCTATGATATTCATTCCGTATGTACAGACACGAGTGTTTGGACAACCAACAATAGCTTCTGCATACATATGCCATGTTCTGCGTTTTTCCCATTCACACTTGTCTATCCCCTGTCCTCATTCATACATGGATATTTATGTGGCACATGACTGAACTATGTATTACCTGCAGGTATGCTGTGTACAGTGCACATATGTGATGGTTGGTTAGTGTATCTGTGTACCTACCTCTGTGATACTGAGGACTACCACACATCCTTCGCAGCATTACATGCGTATGTACATACTATTATTCGGTGGCCTGTGGAAGGTTGTCGGAGCACCGGTTACATGTGTCCCTATTTGTGCACGCATCATGTTGGTCTTTGTCCGGCCTTCGTTGCTATCATGGGTTGGATGGTGGTGTTGGTGTGTGTTTGGGTTGTATTTATACTGCCGATACGTCAGTGGGGGGTGGGGTTGGCATGTGTTCCTCTTTGCAGGGGGCCCCATTATGGACATATGTGTCCTGCGTCGACACTTGACATGTGCCATCTGTCCTGTGATATTGACACAGTCGTGTATGTCTTCCTGCATTACTACTTGCGTGTTACAGGCATTTTGTATCTGGTACGCATGACTATTATGTTGGATAGCTTAAGCTATTCCCATGCTATGACATACCCATTCATCCGGGCATATACGTGTTATTCTATCCTTTGCATTGGCCGTGGGTGTTTTGCCGTACGGAACAACACATATCTACGAGTGATGTCCCACCTTGACATTCTGTGCATGTGGCAACCCTGCTGGGGTGACCTGCTTGGTGGACGGCTGTTCCGCCCTGTGTATTGTCTTTGACATGTCTGCATAGCTAATCATCGGTACAGTGGCTGCACATACTGCTTTGTCCAGATGTGTCCAATTATGGACACCGTGGCGTGTGAACACCTATGGGGTTTCGACAGGTCCGTAACCACACGCGGGATGTACACATTCTGCCGACACATTCACATGCAGCCATTTGGATATCAGTACCTGGGATGGGATGTTGACATGTGGGGTACATATTTGCACGCGTGTCACTGCCTAGGACAATACTTCCTACTACATCTGGGGTATGCCCGCTGTGTGTAGGTGTGCAGCTGCGCAAGGCTGCTAGCTGGATTGGGTGGACAGTCGGACATGGGTGCGGGTTACGTGCTATGACGGGGTTGTTGTGTATTACATTTGCATGCATGGGTTCTGCTTCTGGATATTCCGATTCGGCATACGCCATCCTATGTGTATGTGATGGGAACGTTGCTGTGTCTAGTACATTTTACTATACACATGTTTGCCTGTGTTTGGGATATCTGGTTTCTTTCTGGTTGTTATATGGCCGCGACTGCCCAGCTGTGTACTCTCACTACCACTGTGGGACTGCTGGTGACCATGCCCATGGGGCTGGTCGTGTGTAGTTGCGGCGTGCTGACATGATGCAGTACACCTCCACTGGGTATGCCTGCTGACAGTGCATTGCGTGACGGACACGGTATTCCGAGTATCCTTTGTTCCGTGGACGGGAACATTTTGTACTTCGTGGATTTATGTTTGGTTCTCCATTTTGTGTGGACGGGTACTATGTTGCATACTCTGCATACGTGTCATTATCCACGGACACTGGTTGGTGCGGTTACTATTGCAGGTGGCCTGTGACAGTCAGCACTTTAGGTTGATCATCGCCTGCCGGCTTGGCCATGCCTACGGACGCATCCTACTTGGGCTCCCTGGACTCGCACACGTGCCCTATGCACGTGGTTGTGGTTGCGGCGCACACTCATTACTATGCATGTGGCGCTGCTATGCCAGTTATACGCTGCACGGCCGGCGCAAGCCTTACGCCGGCCTTGCACCGAGCTTCATGAATCCGGGGGAAAGACTATTCAAAAACACCATTTTGTAAGTTTAAATTTGTAAAGGTTTATGAAACATTACACTTATGTTTATATTAACATCCACATTACACTATGTAGTCACTGGACAGTACATTTTCAGTGACAATTCAGAAGTTTTTTATCAGAGTTTCCTTCACACAGAAGACATAATGAAGTGGTCAGTAACATATCCTGTATAAAACAGGAGCAAAACAACAGATGACAATGATCATGGTCAGATTATAGCCTTAAGCACCTAAACTCCCAGAATACAGTACATTTGTCACTGGGTCCTCTGATGTGCCTATCAAATGACTAACAGACCACTGGTAAAAGTGGTACACTGGCTTACAACTGCATGTCCTAAACAGGACTGTTACCCTCTGCACTGGCTCCTGCTGTATTATTTGTTCAATGTGTACATCAGCTACACTGTTACATGCCTGTAGTGTACTGTACTGGTTCCAGCTGCACTGGCACCTGTGTCATTCATTCAATGAGTACACAAGATACAGTGTTACATGCCTGTACTGTACTGTCCTGGTTCCAGCTGCAATGGCAACTGCTGTGTCATTCATTCAATGGGTGCACAAGCTACACAGTTACATGTCTGTACTGGACTGGTTCCATCTGCACTGGTACCTGCTGTGTCATTCATTCAGTGGGTACACCAGCTACACTGTTACATGCCTGCACTGCACTGTACTGGTTCCATCTGCACTGGCACCTGCTGTGTCATTCATTCAATGGGCACACAGGCTACACTGTTACATGCTTGTTTTGTAGTGTACTGGTTCCATCTGCACTGGCACCTGCTGTGGCATCATTCAATAGATATGCAGGCTACACTGTTACATGCATGTACCGGACTAGTTCCATCTGCCCTGGCACCTGCTGTATCAATTGTTCACTGGGTACACAGACTACACTGTTACATGACTGTACTGGACTGGTTCCATCTGCTCTAGTACCTACTAATACATTCATTCAATGGTTACCCAGGCTACACTTTTACACGCCTATACTGGACTGCTTCCATCTACTTAGGCACCTGCTATAGCAGAGGTTCAATGTTGCATGGGTTTGAATACTCTTTGCCCTTTACAGGACTGTGTCTCTCTTGGTTGCCTTCTGCATCTCTGATTCACACAAGCTATTTTCTACAGTTCCTTCCTGCTCAATGCAAACACTTTTGCCAGTGCCATATTTACACTGGGGTGCTCACAACCCCTTTTTCACGACTGATGCACAGAGCTGCTACTCTGTGTGCCATTTCTGTCATGTGTCGTGGACCATGTCAGTGCAGACAAACACAGTTCTGTTTATGACTTACACACTTGGCTGAAACGTTGCTGTGAAGCCCTTTATGACACACCACCAATGCAATGCAGAAGGCATGCGTAAAATCAAAACAGGCTACTTGTAGTGTAGAAGACACAGTTCTGATCCATATTAATATACTGCTGAGCCCACTTTTCAAAGCTTTAACATCAGAACCAACAAAAATGGAAGAACGCTTACTATCTCTGTGTGTTGAGATGCCAACTCCTTGTAAACAGTAGTTCCAACCAAAAATAGGATGTAAAATGATTACAGCTGAAGTCCGTGTAAAAACAAAAAGTTTTAATGAACAGATATTCAAACAAATCCAATGGTTAAGCGCTTTCACTTGCTCAATAGCAAGCTTCATCAGAACAATAGAAACAGGACCCCTCATTTAAATAAACCTTTTGGCGCCAAAAGCGCTAGATGAAACTGCAGCACTTTTAAAGACATATTACATTACAAAAAGGTTTTTGTTTCCTATATATAAAACATTTTTGTATATATATCTTGCCTGAGTTGGCAAGCTACTAAAAAAACAAAATAGGTAAAATGACCAATGATCGCATACTGCATCTGAATGTTAAACTACCCATGCTAAGACAGTACTACTAATGTAAGTTGTAGATGTATTCCAAACACAAATAGCCGATACATAAAGTTAGCAATCCACCAGTTGCTGTAACCTCATCGGGTAACCACTACCCTTATAGAATCAACTCAAATAGTGTGTGCTATTCGTATGTGTATATATATATATATATATATATATATATATATGTAATGGTCATGTATATATAAAATTAAATAGCAGTGTTACAACTAAAAATAAATATGCAAATCTAAACTAGTCTATCATGCATATACCTAACTGACCCTCACATAGTGTGTATACATTCATATCATTCAAGCTATGGCTAACAAAGGTTTGATGGAAATAAAATCATTCAGTCCTGGTGGACTGGAAGAGTCTAAGAATATTTGCCACCAATATCCTTTATATGACAACCATCCTTTATAATCCCCCCCGCCCGAGTCAAATAAAACACTGTCGATAATAGCAAAACCAAAATAATGCCCTTCCCCACATTTCTTGATGTGTCTATACAAAGCATTGTTCTCATCCTTGGTTTTAATACTATATAAATGTGCATAAATGCACTTGTTAAGTTTCCTTTCTATTTTTCCTGTATAAAAACCAGAACAGACCATGCATTTTGCGAGATAGATAATCATTTTGGTGTTGCAATTTCCCTGTTTAAATCTAACCATTGTTCTATTTATATTCTCTAACACTATACTATTTTTCTGCATAATTGTTTGACATTGTTTGCAGTTACCACATTTTTTGGTGTGTGTGTTATGGGAAATTTTTATTCTAATTGCCTCTCTCTAGGTAGTTTTTTTATGTTGTATCCCATCTTAAATACAAACTGTGGTCCAGTCCCTAAAATTCTCAATAGTTCACTGTCATTTTGAATAATATACCAAAGGTCTGTCAAGATTTTCTCTACCTTACCTATATATGGACTTTATTCCAAGACACATCTCCTACCATAAGAGACGATGATATTAGAGGTGTGGTCAATTCTGTCAGTATTTGCCACATACTCAGAACTGAGTCCCAATAGGGGTTTGTATCTACCTCCCCATTCTTTAATTACTGTTTGACTAACTCTGGACATCATCCTAGCCTCATATCCCCTTTCCTTAAACATAGCTGTAATAAAATTCACTTCTTCTAACATGTCATCATATTCGGAAGTCATTCTAATAGCACGTATGATTTGCCTTTTGTAAATATTAATAAATTTATTTATTGGGTGATTGCTCTTAAATTCTAAATAACTGTTGGAAAATGTATTTTTTTCTTTAAATTCTTGATTTAAATCCCATTTCTCCTCTAGAAACAATTGTGTCAAGGTATGGAACACCATGGTAGTTACTACGTGAAGTGAATTTAAGAAAATTACTGCTCTCATTAAGATGATCTAAAAATATGTCTAATACTGCTGTACTACCTTCCCATAATATATAAATATCATCTAGAGAACAAGAGTAGTATTTGATGTATTTCATGAATTCACTACTGAACACCTTTGTTTCCTCCCAATCAAGCATAACCAGATTAGTGTATATCGGAGCACATGCAGCTCCCATAGCTACACCTCTGGTTTGCCTGAAAAATTCACCCTCATATTGAATATAATTTTGTTCTAATACCAGTGACATCATATCTAAGGGGCTTTAATTTATATTTCCACTAAAGCAGATGTGCTAGGGTTTAGAAGAAATAAGATTTCAAGTAGGCATTTTATTTATTCAGCGCTTTCATCATCCAGACTTCATCAGAAATACAAACTCTTCTGTTCATACACCAACTTTAAATACTTAACACCAAACAATAAGCCACTCCGTAACCTTTAATCAGTTAAATAATTAACAATAGGCAACTTAAAATAAAAATAATTCTCATAAAAATTGTTTTAATAAAACAATGAAGTGTTGGAAATTAAATAGCCAGTTTTCTATTAAACTATTATTATGGATATTAACCTGTATAATGAGAAAATTAAAAAGATTTTAAATGGCACATCCTATAAAAAGGTGTCATTAAATGAAGTTAATGGTGCTTATAGAAAGGTTAGAGGTGAATTGAATGATTTATTCATTGATGGAAGCATATCAATTGATGAGCTTAATTATATTAATGTGATCCATCCTAAAATACCCATTGTTTTTGGTTGCCCAAAATTCATAAAGATTTTGGTGACCCACACGACACCCATAGTTGATGGTCGAAGGTCTATCACACAACCAATTGCAACATTTTTGGATATCAAATTGAAAGAACTATTATTGGGAGAAACACATTTATGCAAAGACTCATGGGATTTCCTTACAAGAATAAATACTCTTGATTATGTAGATGGGGGTGTATTTACTACAATTGATGTAAAATACCTCTATTCTGTTATACCACATAAACTTGGTATTGAGTGGTTTTCTGATTACCTTCTTGATAAAAGAATACTCCAGAGCACTGTAAATGTATATGAACAATTGCTGTCTCCATGTCCACAAACTCCAAAACACGAACTCAAGAAGAAATGAAAGACTTGTATAAACTCACACACATGGAATCAGCCAGGCAAACCGACCAGTAGTACACCAACACCATACACAAGTCGAATAAATCCAACATGCGTTTAATATGTATATGAACAATTGCTAGAGATAGTATTATATAACAACTTTATTTTATTTGATAATGAGTTTTTCTTGCAAGTTGAAGGGGTCTCAATGGGTTCAGCCTGTGGTGGGTTATATGCCAATATTGTTATAATCCAGTGGGAAAACAGGTTCTTATTGAATTCACCTTATTTTCTGAACCGTAAGTGCTACATGAGATTTTTGGATGAGATTTTTATATTTTGGGTTGGACCTCTAGACACTATCAACGAATTTTTAGAATATGTGAATAAATCGACTGTATTTTTAAAGTTTACCCATACCACTGGTTTAGATGAGATTTCATATTAGATGTCAAGTTAATGAAAGATAGGCAGTATAAAGTGTTTAAATCAGAGATTTTTAGGAAAGCCACATATTCAAATAGTTTCCTGCACTATAATAGTTCTCACCCTTACAAACAAAAGAAAGCGGTGGTGAAAGGGCAATTTGTAAGAGCTGCAAGTATGGTGACACTATTTGATAGGTTTTTGAACAAATGTGATAGATTAAAAGAAATGTTTATAAAAAAGGGGTACCCATTTAATTTTGTGAATGATGTAATGACTGAAGTAATAAATAAACGTGAAAGGGGGCATTTTTTACCTTTACTTAATCAATATCAAAAGGAAGTCAGTACCAACATTGATTATGTAGAGAATACTAACAGGTGGCAATTCTAACAATTTGTTTAGGGTGGAACCTGGAATACAGGACATCTTTAATAATTGATTTATAGCAACCTTTAATAACTCTAGTAAGAGTATAGTTGACATACTATTCAAGAATTGAATAGTTATGGCTAATAATAGAGACATTAGGAAATATGTTGGTGAGAGATCTGTTATTGTTTATAGAAGGGAAAATGCTTTAAGACAATCTTAGAAACAACTTTAAAGGGCCCCTATAATGGCAGTATGAACAAGTGTGGTTCTTGTAATTACTGCCCCTATATCAAAGAGGGGTCTCGCTTTAATGTTAATAATATAATTGTTAGGTTGAATAAACTTTTGCTCTTGTAACACTGAAAAGGTATATTGTGCTTTCTGTTCTAAATGCCCCTGTTTTTATATTGGTAAAAACAGAAAGGAAATTAAAGAATCGCATATACGAACATTTGAAGGACATAAACAGGAAGGACACCAATGCATTAGCGAAGCCTTGTATAGAGTTTAATTATCATTCCTTCAAATTCACTATCATTGAAGTCCTCGAACTAGACAGAAGGGGTGGCCCTTGGTCAGTAATTTTAGAGAAACATGAAGCACTATGGAAGCTCAGAACAAATGCCACACAGTGGCCAGGTCTTGATGATTCATTTTCACTGTCATGTTTTCTGAAATTGAAACCTTTGGATAGATGAGATTTATTGTAGTAATTTAATGTTTTATTGTTGCTGAAATATGTAAATAGTTTATTTTTATATTTATATATTTACAGATTTAAACGTTTTTAATAGCCTTTAAACATCATGTATAACCTAGCTGGTGCAATGGGAAATACACATTCAGGCATTTTATATCCCTGTTTAGTCATTCTTTGAGAAAATATGGTGTAATATTTTATTTGCATATGCAATTACTTGGTGGGTGCTGGTTGGTTTGTTTGCATGTAATGGGGGTGTGAATTTAAGACTGTTTAAAAGTGTGTACTTTACTTGAATGGTTATTCCGATGAAGTCTTTGATTTGACAGAGATGAAAGCACTCAATCTGAATGTTTTTTTTTATGTGAGTTTTAGTTGTGCAGTGGAATAAATTGTTTTAACCTGTTTTCAGCATTTAATTGATTCTCGGTATATATTGTGTTCCCCTGCTCTGCTTGTGCCTTCATTTTGCTCGAGTTTTCTATTAACCAAGATACATTTAATGTTAACTGTATCGTTCAGGCCTGGGGAAGAACTATCTACACCCAGCTTTATTTACCATAACATCTCTTTTCTTTCCACCTTATTTTAAGACTACCACCTTGTAAATCATGTTTTACATGTTCTAAAATGGTAAAAGTATATTTTTATTAAAAGTACAAGATGCAGAATGTCTCTAAAGTGCATTATTCTCATCTTTAGTTTTAGTTGCATAGTAATGTTCCTTAATATGCTTGTTTAAACTCCTAGCAGTCATGCCTACATAAAAGGCAGAACACCCCGAACATACAGCTATGTAGACTATGTTAGCAGTAGTGCAACTAAACCTACCAGGAATACTGATGGTATACGGTCAATGATTTAAACTGAAATATGGACTTTCATGTATATACCTACATGCATTACAGTTATGACACTTGTATGTGCCTTTGGGTTTATCTGTAATGGGAAGGGGCACTAAGATATCACCATTTCCTAGCATACTTTTAATACTACTGCCCTTCTTATAAACAAATTGTGGTGCCTGCCCTAAAACTTCATGTAGGTCACTGCTCATAGGTAGGTACTAGGCTAACGGCCCTAGGACCTATACAAGCATAGCCAAAAAGGTACCCTGTCTTTCGCCACCCAAGAAAATTGAATTTTCCTGTGCTCTGTCGAGCAGAGCCACAGAGGTAATCCCTGGGGTGAATTTCCTATTTCCCATCCAATCATCAAGATTTTTCTTAAAAAGTGCTAATGAAGAGCTCTGTTTGATATAGATAGGTAGTTTGTTCCAGAGTATGGGAAGTCTCTGGGACAGGAATCTATCCCTCCAACACATTCTGTTTATTGTGGTGACAAGGTTTAGGTCCCTAGAGCGTGTAGCTCGGAGGGAATGGGATTTCTTTAAGTGGAGCATGTCCAACAGCTCTGGGTTTGACATAGCTTTGTATTTTAGGCAGAAATTGCCTCAAGTAGGCGATATGCGATGGAGTAAAGCTGGAGTTTTTTGAGACGGTCTGCGTAGGGCATCTGTTTCAGGCCAGTAATCTTCTTTGTGAGGTATTTCTGCAGCCTTTCCAGATGTTGTAGATGTCTTGTAAGGTACACACCAAAAGAGGCATTGTACTCTATAATGGGTCTAATGAATGACAAGTAGAGGGGAACAATTACCTCTTTTCCTGGATGAGAAACATTTTGTGATGAGGTGTGCCATGTAGAAGGATATCCTGACCACTGTGGCAATGTGATTATCAAAGAAGAGACTACTGTCCACCTGTGTCCCAAGGTCTCTTATCACACTTTCGGTGTTAAGCAGACTACCACCTATGTGGTAGCTCATGGGTACAGAGTTTTTACCAAAGGGAATGACAATGCACTTTTGGCATTGAGCTTGAGGCCATGGCTTTGACACCAGGTATCTGTCTCAGTGAGGCCCTTTTGTAGGATGTCCACATCATTAGGAGTTTCAATTATGGCTCCTACTTTGCAGTCATCTGTGAACTTCATTAGCCAGACCTTTTGTATTAGCCTGTACTTCAGAAAAGTAGACACCAAACAGGAGAGGACCCAGGACTGAACCCTGTGGTACTCCACTTGTCACTGGTCTGTAGTCGGATTTGGAGTCTGCTACTTTCACAGTGTGGGCTCTGTCAGTGAGCCAGTTGGCAACCCATCTTGTGACATAGGGATTTATACCTAGTTTAGTGAGTTTATCTATAATTCCAGAGTGAGGGATGGTGTCAAAAGCCTTGGCGAGATCTAAACAGGCTGTGTGAACCACCTTACCCTCGTCTACAGCTTTGGTGGCTGCTTCAAAGAAGTCAATCAAGTTTAGGAGAAATGATCTGCCTTTTACAAACCTAAGTTTGGAGATTATCAACGTCTTTGTTTATAAGTTCCATGATGATACGTTCTATGGCCTTGCAGACCAGGCTCAGTAGGCTAATGGGGCGGTAGTTCCCAGGGTCCATGGTGGCTCCCACTTTGTGGAGTAGGATAACTGTTGCTGTGCGCCATTCAGTGGGCAGAAAGCCTGAGATGAGGCTATGATTGAACATGGCGCTTAGGTGGGGTACCAGTTCATTCTGGAGTTCATGCAGAATGCAGCCTGGAATGTTGTTAGGTCCCATGGATGCTGTGTTCTTGGCTTTGGAGACTGTGGTTTTTACCTGTGCAACCATGACTACAGGAACTTTGCATTTTTCCAGTATAGAGATGGGCCCTTTAGGGGGTGAGGGGGGTAAAGTTAGCACTGAACCTATCTGCCAGGATGTTGGCAATATCAGTTGGTTCTGTATATTTAGAGCCATTGTGTTGTAACGCAGAGCAGATCTGAGTGTTGCCATTAAGATTCTTGACATAGCTATAGAATGCTTTGCGGTTGTCTTTAGAATCAGTGGCGATTTTGTTTTCGTAACTAGCTTTGGAGGACTTTATGAGGGATCTCAACTTCTTACTGAGGCTGACCAGGGAGTTCCTCCAACCATGGGATTTCACTCTTTTTGCAACAGCTTCTTTCTTCTGTTATTGAGTTTGTTTATGGCAGGGGACCACCAGATTGGCTTCCTTTTTTTGGAGGATAGCATCTTGGTTCTGTTAGGGATAGCACGATCTATGCACTTGTGTAAGTGCTTATAAAGTGCATTTGTGTAGGATTCAGCAGTTGTACCTCTATTGTCCATCTGCATGGGTGTCGTGAAGTTTGCCACTTCTGTCTTAAGAAGTGTGAAGTTGGCTTTGGAGAATTTTTTTACGGTGGTTTCCCTAATGGGGGGTGGGGGCGGGATGTGGATGTCTAGGCTGATTAGCTTGTGGTCAGATCTGACTTGAGGAATTGATCTCTGGTGTTGTACACCGGTCGCCTATGTTGGTAATGACCAGGTCTGGGATATTGCTGCCCCTGGTGGGCGTGTGGATAAGTTGATCCAAGGCATTGGAATTTATGAATTCCATAAAATGTTGAGCAAAAGAGTTGGTACATGAATAGTTTTCCCAGTTAATGGTGGGATAGTTGAAATCACCCATTATTAGGGTGTTGGGTTGTACCTAATATTTTCCAGTGTAACAAGAAATGAGGAGTGGGAATCCTGGGGCATAGGGGTGGGAATCTGTAGCAAGTTACAATTTGGATTGCAGTCTTGCCCAGAGTTAGTTGCACTTGGATAATCTTGGATGCATTATGCTGAGCAATTAGCTTGGAGGTGTGGATATCCTTAATGAATATGGACACGCCTCAACCTTTAGTGTTTCGGTCCAGGTTAGGTGGCTGAACGGTGTGGTAAGAATTATAACCTGGTAATGCAGGGTTGCTCTCTGGAGCCTTGAACCAGGTCTCTGTCACTGCACAGATGTCGATGTTCTCCATTTTAAGGAGTACCTCGAGTGAGTGCATTTTGAGGTTTAAACTTCTAGCATTGAGTAGCATTACCCTCAGATTTTTCTTGCTTGTACCTGTTGCCTCTGTTTTACTTTCCAATTATCTTGAACGGTAGATATAATTTTTCTACTATCCACTGTCATATCAATAACGCATCATGGAAGTGGGTGATATTCATTGTCAGTAACTTGTTCTTTACTGGCAAATCCCTTTAGAAGTATAGGGGGACATTCTTCAATTTGTCTATTCTTAATTTCCTGAGCTGTCTTTTGTAATAACTCTAAAGGACAGCCTATATCTAAAAATAAATGAGTAATACAATCAGGGTCATTACGAAACTCAGGGTCACTGCTCACCATTCTAGGGGCTTTAATATACTGACCTTTAGGAATATTCTTCTTCATAAAACCTGGATGGTTACTTTGTTAATGAAGATAACTGTTAACAAGTATTTTTTCTGTATATTCAACTAGAAAAAAAACTTTTTCAAAACTGTCCCAAAGCTGTTCTATGTCCATATAAAAAACTTTATTACCCATCTTTCCAAATGGGAAGGTCAAAAAACTACTACTTGCATTTATTTCTTCTAAAAATTGAACATATGTGGTAGGACCTTTTATAATAAAAAAAACAAGTCATCAATAAACCTACAATAAAACATGACTTTAGAAAAAAGACACAGTTGGTAATATTTCCTATTCCCACTAACCCAGAACTAATTCTGTGAAAGCTGGGGCCACCATAGCCCACATAGCTACTCCTTTACATTGTTTATAATACTTTTTGTTAAATATAAAATAATTATCCTCCAACAGCAGTTCCAATAAAGCAATACACAACTTAATGGTGGAATCACTCCACAAAGTATATTTATTCAAAAAATTAGACACAAACTCAAGTCCATCTTGCTGAGGAATGGACGTGTACAATGACACTACATCTACTGTTAACATGAAAAACTCACCATCATTGTGAACATTTTTCTTTTTGAAGACAGAAAAGCCTAATTTGATTTAAATAAATCCCACAAATCTTTAACATAAGTCAGCAAATCCTGAACTAAGGGATTTAAAACTGAATCTAAAAAAATAACAAAATGCCTTCCATCACACTTCCAGAGGCTGAAACTATTGGCCTAAATGGTGTGTTTAGTGTTTTTTTATGAATCTTGGGTATACCGAAAAGTATACCTACTCTTGAACTGTCTACTGTTAAAAAAATCATTTAGTTCCACAGTTAACTCCCCATCCATAAGGTAATCATACAAACAGAATTGCACATACTTATAACTTCTACTAATGAAATCATGTAAAACTTCACAATACTTATTTTCATTGTATAAAATCTCTTCCATCGCTTTGTTGTAGTCGGTCATCATCATAATAACCATCTCACCCCCTTATTGGCTTTCATGAAGCAGAAATTGTGGTTGTTTTTAAGATCTAATAAAATTTTCCTTTCCTCTCTATTTAAATTAAAACACAAAAACTCTGGTTTCATGTTTAAAGTACATCTTATATCTCTTAAACAAATCCCCTCAAAAACTTTTAAAGTAGAATGCAAAGGAGGGTTAAATACTGAAGGCTTTCTTACAAATTTCTTAATACTGACATTTTGTTTAAGTAGACAGCTTAATGGGTTAAGGGCAAGGCAGAATAGTAACAGTGACAAAGTCACCCTGGAATATCCCCCTTTGACTTTTTTATCCCTGGGATAGTAATTTGTCCTTTATCATGATTTAATTGCAAAGTAATCTGTCATTGTTTCATGGTCACTGTAACATAGTCGATCAGTGTAGGATGTATCTTATACATTTTTAAACACTCTTTATCCATGAATGTGGGATACTATCAAATGCTTTTTTGTAGTCAATTCATGCCTTACTTAGATTTTTCCCCTTTTTACAGTTCTCCACTATGACTTTTTTGTTTAACATCAGATGATCCTTTGTTCCATATAACTTTCTTTTATTGTTCTTTTGTTCTTCTGCCATAATTGAATTTTCTTCTAGATGACTATAAACTCTGTCAGCATCAATTCCCATGTATAGTTTATACGTCATCGGTAGGCAAGTTATTGGTCTATAATTTTTAGGGTAGATTGCAGGTTCATTCTTAAGTAGGAGCATTATTTTACCTGTTGTTAGCCAGGTTGGTGTCTGCTCGGGATGCACATCTAAATAGTTCTTACTCATGGCTAACTCATCGTGCAAAGGTGTTAATACTTTTAACCAAAAGTTAGATACTGCATCTGGGCCTGGTGTTTTCCAATTAGAGGCTTTTCTTAACTTTGTTTCAATCTCTCTGGCTGTTACTTCATCCCATTTCATCTTTGGTACCTTTAAACTTCTTATTCTTTCTTTAACTTCTTTTATCCATTTAGCATCTTCATTGTGTTCCACAGAATCTTCATAGATACTTCTGCAAAATGCATCTATTTCTTTTTTTTTTTTTTTGGCAGTCTTTCAATTCCCTTTACCTTATTTACAAATTCTCTATAAAACTTTTTTGGGTCATCACTAAATTGCTAATTTTATCTATATATCTTCTACATTTTTCTGCCTGTGCTGAAATTTTTAGTTTGTTATTTATAATAGTGCATGATAGATCCTGGTCTGTTCTAATACTGCATACAGCTTTTATCACATCTATCTTTCTTAGTATTTTTGTTGACCTATTCACTCTTCTATATTCTTTTAACATTGACAGTTCTTCTTTTAATTGCTTTATATTTTTCTCTATTCGATACTTCCATGGAGTTATTCAATTTCTTTTCTTCCTTTGCCTCACTATGGTGTGCTCTTGTGGTAGAACTTTATCAGTTATTAATTTAGCTGCACAGTAACATATCCTATTTACTTCTATTATATCGCATGCATCTCTATGGACAGTCCTAATTAGTGTGTTCATTTGTTTTATATAATTTGTATTATATGCTCCCCGTGTGAGTCCTTTCATGGATTATTAGAGCTCTTCTTTCTCTGAAACACTTATCACATTCAGGACATTTATATGGTCGCTCCCCTGTGTGAATCCTTGTGTGTTCTGTTAGATGACCGCATTGTTTGAAACACTTGCTGCATTCAGGACATTTATATGGTCTCTCCCCCGTGTGAATCCTTTCATGTACTACTAGATTCTTCCTTTGTCTGAAGCCCTTATTGCATTCAGGACATTTATATGGTCTCTCCCCCTTGTGAATCCTTTCATGTATTACTAGATGCCCCCTATGTCTGAAACACTTATTGCATTCAGGACATTTATATGGTCTCTCCTCTGTATGGGTCCTTTTGTGTTGTACTGCAGCACGTCTTCCACTGAAACACTTATTGCATTCAGGACATTTATATGATCGCTCCCCTGTGTGAGTCCTTGTGTGTGCTCTTAGATGACTGCATTGTTTGAAACACTTGCTGCATTCAGGACATTTATATGGTCTCTCCCCCGTGTGAACCCTTTCATGATTTAGTAGATGCCCCCTATGTCTGAAACACTTATTGCATTCAGGACATTTATATGGTCTCTCCTCTGTATGAGTCTTTTTGTGTTGTACTGCAGCACGTCTTCCACTGAAACACTTATTGCATTCAGGACATTTATATGGTCTCTCCCTCGTGTGAGTCCTTGTGTGTTTTATTAGTTGACTGCATTGTTTGAAACACTTGCTGCATTCAGGACATTTATATGGTCTCTCCCCCGTGTGAATCCTTTCATGGATTACTAGACTCCTCCTGTGTCTGAAACACTTATTACATTCAGGGCATTTATACAGTTTCTCTTCTTTGTGAACTAACAGATGAAGTCTAAGGTTACCACTTGTTGTGAAACCCTTGCTGCATTCAGAACATTTATATGGTCTCTCCCCCATGTGAATCCTTTCATGGATTACTAGAACTTTTCTTTCTCTGAAACACTTGCTGCATTCAGGACATTTATATGGTCTCACTCCTGTGTGAATCATTTCATGTATTAGTAGATGCCCCCTTTGTGAGAAACCCTTACTGCATTCAGCACATTTATATGGTTTCTCTGCCATGTGAGTCCTTTCATGTATTACTAGATGCCCTCTTTTTCTGAAACACTTATTGCATTCAGGACATTTATATGGTTTCTCTTCTTTGTGAACTAACAGATGAAGTCTAAGGCTACTAGTTGTTGTGAAACCCTTGCTGCATTCAGAACATTTATATAATCTCTCCCCCGTGTGAATCCTTTCATGGGTTACTAGATGTCTTCTTTCTCTGAAACACTTGCTGCATTCAGGACATTTATATGGTCTCACTCCTGTGTGAATCCTTTCATGTGCTACTAGACTCCACCTTTGTGAGAAACACTTACTGCATTCAGGACATTTATATGGTTTCTCTCCACTGTGAACTAACAGATGACTTCTAAGGTTTTTAGTTGTTATGAAACACTTACTGCATTCAGGACATCTATATGGTCTCTCTCTCTCTCCCATGTGAGTCTTTTTGTGTTGTACTAGAGCACTCCTTTGTCCGAAACACTTATTGCATTCAGAACATTTATATGGTCTTACCCCAGTGTGAATCCTTTCATGTATTACTAGATAGGCCTTTTGTCCGAAACACTTATTGCATTCAGGACATTTATATGGTCTCTCCCCAGTGTGAATCCTTTCATGTATTACTAGATGGGTCCTTTGTCTGAAACACTTATTGCATTTAAGACATTTATATGGTCTTGCCCCGGTGTGAATCCTTTCATGTACTACTAGCTGGTTCTTCTGTTTGAAACACTTATTACATTCAGGACATTTATATTGTTTCTTTTGTTTGTTAGCTCTCTGGCGTACTACTGGACTTTGCTGTACTATAGCACTTTGGTCATATTCAGAGTTCATGTTGCAGGTGTCTCCTGGATGAAGCTGTGCTACAGGTATAACAGGATGCTTGTCGGAGCCCTTCAGAGTTTGAACAGAGTGCTGCAGGTTCTCTGTAGGATAATGTAATACAGATACTCCAAGTGATTGCTGCTGACTCCAGCAAATGCTCCAGTCTCTGCTCCCATTGCCTACAAACAGATTAATTATTAGTTCTGTATCACAATGATGAAATACGTGGGTTTCATTTTACTCACAACAGCACACATGAAGCTTTATCCATTTTAAATATTATGGATTTAGTTTCCATTTTTAAATTTAACATTTTCTGCTATTAACATGATAAAAAGAGCAAAAACAATTCAGGCTCTTCATTTATGAGAAGTTAGTCTTCTACAAACAGCTTTAAGAAATACAAAAACAGTACAGAACTAACTAAATAATTTACAAAAATCAACAGTTTTGAATATAAAATATACCATCAATTAATCATAACTACAGGCATACCTCTCCACTTTTCCTTACTAATATTTGCTAAAGTCATACTGTAGCTGTATTGTAACTTTGACTCCCATAACATTGTTTCATCTTTTCATGCAAATATATTTGTAGTATGACATTTAAATGCATCTTTCTGCACTTCCCTGGGTGGTTAAAATTAGTCCTTTTGGATTAGCACTGGTTACCAAAGTTCAATAAATAAAAACATTATCAAGACATCAAAATGTGTGCACATGATCAAATAAGAACAGAAGTGCAGAGCACATTGAAATTGAGTACAACAAGGTAATAATTGGATATAATGAAGTGCAACAACATCTGAAATGTATGCAGATTACAGAGCATCACTTACTAATATAAGTTTATACTGCTACATTACATTCAGCAACACACGAAATGAGTAACATACCTCATGAAGTTTGACACTTCAGAGGCATATCCAGAGAAAGTACCATTGCATAACTACCTTAACATCACAGTGGATATTTGTGTGTAGTCACTGTTGTAGTCATGACAACAGGGAACTCTGTCCCAGGCCAAGGTCCAATATGCAGACAGAATTTTAGAGATGAGCACCCTTCCACCTTGGCCAGGCTGATGTCACCTTATGTACCAAACATACATCTGCACATACTTGACATAAAGATGGCATTTGTTCATAACAGCTTTGGATCTTTCATGCCTCTTCATAGGTCACTGTCTGTCATGATATATAAGCAGAATGGCATGAAATATTAAATAACAAGGAATCCTCCTGGATTATTAGGCTAGGGGCTTTATTCAGACCTGGCCTTAATGAATTAAGCCAAATCCTTACTTGGTTGTTCTGTTCAATAAATACATTTATTTTAGGTGTATTTCTTTAAATATACTGATATAAAAGCAGACACTAGGGTGTGCTCTTATGGAATACTTTGTTGCACTGAGGAAGGCTTGAATCTTCAGCTGAAACTGGTTTGCTAATTTACATGGAGCTTGCCACAATAAAGCCTTTATTTATTTTTACCATTTCTTTGTGCTGGATTACTTTTTGACACTACGGATCCATTTGGTATAATCTGTGCACTCAGTCTACCTTGCGTAGTCTTGGTTTATTCCATTGACATTCACTCATACGCTGGAGATGCTTGGAAAGGATGGCTGTATCAATCAGTGGCTGAATACACATGGTCTGCTTGTTTAAATTTGCCAGTGTGTAATGTATTTTTGTGACACAGGTATTGTTTTTTTCTCGTTTGGTGACATCTACTTATTTGGGTGTTGGATTAAATATCGGTACGTTGGCTTCCTTTTCTATATGACAATTCAACATATTGGATGCTGTACTCAGCGGATGTCATTAATAAGGGTCATACAACAAATGGTGACTAAATTACACTCCATCCTTAATATGGAAATGAAACTGTGTTTTCTGCAAAAAAGCTTCGACTTTTGGAACTAATTTGAAGGTGAGACTGTTGTTACAAGCTACAAATTTAGTGTGAGAGAATGGGCCTTAAAGCTGGCAACTTTGTTAACCTCGCCAGTGTTTGTTGCATTATCTGGTGCTTACATCCTTTCAATTGGATAAAGCGGCCAATTTTCAACATAGTTTCTCACCAATTTTCAATTCTGACTCTATAAGATTTATATGGACAGCTGTTTATATATATTTCTAGTTGTTTGTTTTTGTTGAAGCAACGTTAATTTTTGTCAAATCTAAACTTAATATTAGAACTATTGGTTTCATCCTGAATATTATTTTAGTGCAACTGGTTGGATTTGGACTCTTCACAAGATAGTTACACCTTATGCATGAGTCTATGTGATAGGTTTGATAACGGTCTATGAAGGTGTACCTTGGAATGTTGATTATGGAGGGACGCCATTTTGTGAACTGTGAGTGCCAGAGACATCCAAACTGTTTGAAGTAACGTCGATGTGATTTGGACTCTCCAATTGTTATTTGAGAGCTGTCTATTGATCGTTGGACTGTTTGGACATTTACATTCTTTTTGTTCATAAATGTTTTTCACCATTCAAATATTTTACATCCATATGTTGTATGACAGTTCTGATTATATTCTAGTAGTGTTGTGTCCATATATATATATATATATATATATATATATATATATATATATATATATGTGGCTATACATTTATACATCAGGTGTATAGGATAAGGGTGATTTGCAATGTACACAATATACATGTTTGGGCGAGGGATTTATGGTTTGAGAATTTATTTGTAGACAGAAACTTATTAAGACATTACACATTTATGATATAATAATTTCTAGCTCTTGGTGACTACGTTGATGTACAAGTTTAGTGCAATACAATATGTTACAATAATATTTTATTTGGGGACCAAACATGAGCTCTGCATACACTGTTTATCTATAACTTGACTTTTGAATTTTGAGTTTACCAATTGCTAGCTGCTAACTTTCCAATTGTGGACTTTTCTAATGGTTGCTAACTTGTTTCATTTTTTGGGGAATTTTCTATGTTTTATATAAACATTTAAGTTCTCCACAAACGACTTTTGCTAAGGAAGTAGATAAAAGAGATATAAATGGCCACCTTTCATGAAACGTATCAAATTATCATATTTGTTCCACTAAGTTTAGTGGCTTGCATAAATACCATTGTGAAATGTGGCTAAGACGAAGGTCGGCTACAATTTTGATCCTCCTTAATAACTTTGAACAACTCAGAATCACTCGGTTGGGCTTCATATCTGGTTATTAAGGATTAATATTTGGCCAGTCAAATATTCTTTATGTATATGTGACAAATGGTTGAGACGAAGGTCGGCCACAGTTTTGAGTACTTCTGAATAACCTATAGTCCTCCTTTAGATTTCATATTCTGGTTTACAGGGTATGTTCCCTGTTGTTTGGGTTGTTATGAGCAGCACTTTGTCATCTCAATAGTTTTTTATAACTATCACCAATATACATTTGTTTATATTAGTTTGCTGAGCTCTAGTTTGTGACCCAATTGAAATATTTTTGTTGAGCCAACATATTATATACATATATTTGGTATAAAAGTGTTTTTTTTTCACATTTTCTTTCTTTATATATATATATATATATATATATATATATAGGCCTAACAATAGTATTGTCTTATTGTGTTGTATTGCTTGGCATTATGGATCTCACCGGGATTTTACAAGGCCTTTCTGCTAATAAAGACAATTTGGATGTTTTTGGCCTACAGCCATCTAATTCTAGTGGTCTCACTACTGACATGGCAGATGCTAAACATCTTTGTGGTGTATTATTTCAGAAATTGACCAAGAATATGAGGACACTAAGGACCAACATTTGGCACCTTAAATTGTTCAAAGTTTATAAACTCAGATATAGCACAATGGGGTATAAGAATTAGAAATCAACAGTTAGTGGGTTTAATTGATGACCAGCTCTCAATAGACTGGGCCCAAACGCAACACCAAACATCCATGTTGTTTGTAGACACACTTATTGTATACTATGAAAGAATGATAGAAACACAGATTGTAGAAATTAATGCCAATTTCCAAGAAGCAAAGACTTATGAGTCTGAAAGTTTTTTCAATAGTCATTTGACCAATTTGGCTAAGGATTTAGCTACATTAGAAGAACAGCTCATCAAAAAGAAAACTCAGAAAATTCAAAGAGACACTGCTGACTATGAAAAAGGGAAACCTTTTGTCATCCAAAAAAGTGTCCGGTTTTCTGACCCCAGTTATAAACCTACCAGTAGAAGGAAGAGACCACGAGCTATACTTAGAAAAACAGCACAATCACAAAGTGGTAGCTCTGAGGATGAGTCCTCTTCTGCCACTGACTTTGATTGCCTTCCTAACCAAGATTCTCCAGTTGCTAAATGAAAACAATCTTCAGACCCTTTAGGCACAAAAATGTAGGGGAGGGAGAAAACATAGAAAGAAATACACAGAACATTCAACAACTGCTACAGAAAATTGTAACTCAATAGATAATGTACACAACATCTCTTCATATGAATTGTCAGATATACATAATAAAGTATTAAATAAGAGTCTCAATTTTGTACCTACTTTTGTTATACCTGAGCATGTTCTAGTCAATGAACTAAACAGTTTTTGTAGATTACATAATCTCAAAATATTTTTTTCAGACACTGCAAATGCTCAAAGATCTACTGGGTTTCAGTTTGGAAGATCTGAGTTCCAACCCACTATGGATAACCATGTGGCTATATTTAAAGAATATGTACTTAAGGATTTGCATTTCTCTCAAGAATATCAACCAATCAGACATAATCTGACAAAGCAAGAACACCAAACATTACATGAACTCAGTTCTAATCATAATATAGTAACTTTACCAGCTGATAAGGGAGGTGGGCATTGTAGTGATGGATTGGGAGATACATCAGGCTGAGGCAGATAAACAATTATCTGATGCCCGCTTTATATACATATGGGTTGTTGACCCCACGCCAAATTTAAAAAAACAAATTGATTCCTTTCTGGACCTAGCCATAGAGGAAGGCATTACTAATCAACAAACCTGCAAACAACTTAAGGTTTCAGATCCGATCCCTCAGTATTTATATTTACTCCCAAAGATACACAAAAATTCTACATGTCCATCAGGTAGACCAATTGTATCTGGGAAGGGTTCTCTAATTGAACCTCTATCTGCCTTCCTGACTCAATATTTACAACCTTTATTGTCTATGGTTAGGTCTAGACTAAAATATACCACAGAATTCTTGAATATCATTCGGGATACACAATTAGAATCTAACTGGTATTTGTGCACACTGGATGTCACCTCCCTTTACACAAGTACACCACATAGGGCTGGACTAGAGGCCATTCAATACTGTCTAGAGAAATCTAAACTATACACTCCTGGTTTCAATAATTTTCTACTTACCATAACAGAACATGTTCTAACAAAAAATATTTTCTATGTTTATGGTAAGTCCTATTGGCAGGTCAGAGGCACAGCTATGGGAACATCTTTTGCTCCCATTTATGCTGAACTCTTCATGGGTTTTTTTGAAGAGCAGCTAATTTATGACACCAATAATAACTCCTTTTTAGATGAGTTGGATATTTGGAGACGTTATCTGGATGATTGTTGGATGGTGTGGCGGGGTCATGCAACATATGTACATGAATTTAACTATCTTAATAATAACAGATGGGATATTCAGTTTACACTAAACATTGAATATCAACAAATTATCTTTTTGGATGTAATTGTTACTCGACAAGTAGATCAGACTTTGGATACTCGAGTACACAGAAAATTTCCAAAATACAACACTTTACTTCATGCCTCCAGCCATCATCCCCGCCACATCATCAACAACATCCCCAAGTCCCAATATTTACGCATTAAACGCATATGCTCTTCTGAACAAAGTCATCAAGAGTGTCAACAAGATTTAACAAATAGGCTGGTAACTAGAGGCTACAATAAACATCATATTTCCCAAACTGTAACCCAGGTAAACCAAACTGAGAGATCCCAACTTTTGGAATACCAAAATAGAACTATTCAATATAATACACAGGAATCACAACCAGTTAGACTAGTGACACCATTTGGTAGTAATACTCCAAGGTTCAGAAATATTATTAACAATCATTGGGACATTCTACTTGCACATGAACATTTGAATGGGGTACTTCAAGACAGATGTCTATTTTCCTACTGCAGAGGCAGAACTATTAACTCATACTTCACTCATTATAAATGTTACAATCCACCTGTGACTATGCAGAAAACATTATTTGGTGATACATTAGTAGGCTGTGTCCCTTGTGGTCACTGCAGCGCATGTTCACATATTTTTAAAACCAAAGAATTCACTAGTTGTAATGCTTCCAAGGTTTATCAGATTAGAGTTTTTGGTAATTGCAGCAGTGACTGGTTAATTTATTTAGCTACCTGCACTTGGTCATCTTTTTATGATGGACAAACGTCAAGACCCTTTAGACACTGCATAAGTGAGCATCTAAATATATTTGCATGAAAAGATGAAACAATGTTATGGGAGTCAAAGTTACAGTACAACTACAGTATGACTTTAGCAAATATTAGTAAAGAAAAATGGAGAGGTATGCCTGCAGTTATGATTAATTGATGGTATGTTTTATATTCAAAGTGTCAAAAAGTAATCCAGCACAAAGAAAAGGTAAAAATAAATAAAGGCTTTATTGTGGCAAACTCCATGTAAATTAGCAAACCGGTTTCGGCTGAAGATTCAAGCCTTCCTCAGTGCAACAAAGTATTCCATAAGAGCACACCCTAGTGTCTGCTTTTATATCAGTATATTTAAAGAAATACACCTAAAATAAATATTTATTGAACAGAACAACCAAGTAAGGATTTAGCTTAATTCATTAAGGCCAGGTCTGAATAAAGCCACTAGCCTAATAATCCAGGAAGATTCCTTGTTATTTAATATTTCATGCCATCCTGCTTTGGAAGTTCTGTACATTTGAATTTTATCTATAATAGTAAAATTAAATTTGGCAGTTTTGTGTATGGTGATATGTTTATAAAGAGTATTGGAAATTCTTTTGTTTCTAATCTAAATGCATCTTTCTGCACTTCCCTGGGTGGTTAAAATTAGTCCTTTTGGATTAGCACTGGTTACCAAAGTTCAATAAATAAAAACATTATCAAGAAATCAAAATGTGTGACACATGATCAAATAAGAATAGAAGTGCAGAGCACATTGAAATTGAGTACAACAAGGTAATAATTGGAAATACTGAAGTGCAACAACATCTGAAATGTATGCAGATTACAGAGTATCACTTACTAATATAAGTTTATACTGCTACATTACATTCAGCAACACACGAAATGAGTAACATACCTCATGAAGTTTGACACTCCAGAGGCATATCCAGAAAAAGTACCATTGCATAACTACCTCAACATCACAGTGGATATTTGTGTGTAGTCACTGTTTTAGTCATGACAACAGGGAACTCTGTCCCAGGCCGAGGTCCAATATTCAGACAGAAGTTTAGAGATGAGCACCTTCCACCTTGGCCAGGCTGATGTCACCTTAGGTACCAAACATCCATCTGCACATACTTGACATAAAGGTGACATTTGTTCATAACATTTTTGGATCTTTCATGCCTCTTCATAGGTCACTGTCTGTCATGATATGCAAAGCTGCAGAGGAATTTCCCCAGTGTTATTAAAATGAGACCCACAGAGTTCTACACCTCCTAAGGAGAACAACCAGGAAGAAAGCAGAAGAAAAAATGAAATGAAGGATCAGGTTTAGAATGAAAGGATGCAGGCACTCATTCCATCCCTAGGTTTCTAAGAAGACAGAGGGGACCAGGACTGCAGCAGTAACCACTCACAGACATCTCCAGTTATGGTCAGTTTGTTACACAGCTGTGCTATGTTCATGTGGATCACTGTAACAGTAACCACTCACAGACATCTCCAGTTATGGTCAGTTTGTTACACAGCTGTACTATGTTCTTCATGTGGATCACTGTAACAGTAACCACTCACAGACATCTCCAGTTATGGTCAGTTTGTTACACAGCTGTACTATGTTCTTTATGTGGATCACTGTAACAGTAACCACTCACAGACATCTCCAGTTATGGTCAGTTTGTTACACAGCTGTGCTATGTTCTTTATGTGGATCACTGTAGCAGTCAAAATGTCAAAGAAGTTTGTTGATGCTTATGCTATAATTATTTAGGACAGAGGAGCAGCATGCTTTTAATAAGGCTGGAGAAAATAAAGCACTAGCCATATAAGATAATGTCCAATCCATAGTGCTCAAGAAAGGTGTGTACTGAGGACCATGTGGCGGCCTCTAAAATGTTCTGTACACTAACCCCTTTCAGGTAGGCTCTAGTGGTTGCTGTAGATCTGTTGTGTGTGTCCTGACTTTCATTGAACAGAACTGTTATGGACTTTGTGATGACTGGTAATGCTGAAAATATCCATTTTAAACAGCCTGCTTGAGCATGTGGTCTCTTGTTTGTTTTAAGTAAAAGCTATAAACAACTTGCTTGTCTTTCTAATGTCCTTGACGTGGTCAGTATAAAATCTCAGGTGCTTGTGAATGCCCAATAAGTGCAGACGTATTTCTGCCTTGTTCTAAGCTATATGGAGAAAAGACTGGTAGCTGGAGACCTTAGCTTAGACTTATTTCCATAATGACTTGGGACAGGAAGGAGAGGTTTAGCATGCAGAGTCGTTCTGTTTTTCGGAAATTCCATTAAAGGCTCCTTTTACATTAAGACCTGGAACTATATGACTCTTGGTGAATAGGACTGCAATTAAAAATGCAGTTATGGAAAACAAAAACTTTGCAGTTACACTTAATATCAGTTAAAATGTCAACAGAGTCAGTTTTTCCAACATACAGTTTTAAGTCACAGGCTGGAGCCAATTTATCCAAGGACCAGAATGCCCTTCAAAAACTGCATGACAGACGGCCTGAATGTGAGGGAAATTCTAGCAGCAGAAATGGCTGAGAGGTGTACCCTCACTGAAATGTATTCTAAATCAGATGAAAAATGTTTGGGGAGGTACAGAAACACCATAGGTACACCCCCCCCCTTTTTATGGTACAGGTTCCTCCTTTGGCACCACAGGATAAATCTGTCACATTTCCTTAATTATGATTTTTTGGGACTAGGCCTCCTAGTTTCCGTCAAGATTTTTTTTGCACCTCACTGGACTACATTTGTTGGAAGGTAAATATCGACATAGCCTCCATGCTGCTATATTCAGGGTGGAAAGAATATACACACACTGTATCAGAAGACTGGCACCCCGTGGCGACAGAAAAGTCTTTCCCTTACCATTACCTAACCAGAAAGGGTAATAATTACTATAATTTCTGGTCTCTTCTGTTTCGTCTTTTGAATGACCCTGGGAAGCAAGGGAATAAAAATATACCAATACAGGCCTCTCAAATTCAGCGAGCAGTTGTTCACTGCCCAAGTTTGACTATAAGGTACTCTGAAACACATTTTTTCAGTTGTTTACTGAGAGAAGTAAACAGATCTTCTCGGGAATGCTTCACTTGATAATAGTTTCTAGGAATGTACCTCTGTGTGACAACCACTTGTGTGAGTCTGCAAAAGTCCCATTCAGCTCATCAGTCATTGAGTTTTCCTATGAGGATATGTATGTAACTGTTAGGAAGGTCTATAACCACCTTCAAAGTCCCTAGCACAAAGAGTGCCTTCAGCACTCTCACAGCATAAATGAATACTAACATTTCTTTTTTATTTACATGCATACTTCTTTTCTTATAAGTTCCATGTGTCCTGCACATTTAGGTCTAAGGTGAGAATACCCCAGGCCTTGTCCGATTTATCCATGGTTTGGGTCTGGTTGTGACCTGGTCATTTAAAGGGGTGTCCATTTTTTTCATCTGGTTCACCCACCAAACTAATTCCCTATTCACACAAAACAAAACAAGAGTTTATTTTTAAGGGTTCTGACAATTGATCTCAGGAATTCCTTAGAAGCCATTGTAATTCCATCCCTCCATCCTCAACCCTTTTTCTCATCTTGAACATGGGGTTGGGGTGTCACTTCCACAGTGACAATCATCTTGAGCCAAGGTTTACGCTATCGGGTGGCTAGCCCTGCTAACATTGTTCATTTGTACCACTCACTTACACAGACACACTCACCTGCAGACAATTTAGAATGCCCAAACCACGTGCTGCATGTCTTTGGAATGTGGGAAAAAACAAGAGCACCCTGAGGAAACCCACATGACCACAGGGAGGACATGTACACTCTGCACAGAAGGCACCCCAGCAGAGAATCAAACCAGAGAACCTCTTGCTGTGAGGTGACAATGCTAACCTCTGCACTACAGTGGCCACCTCAATTGTAATTCCATTGTATGAAATCTGGCTAGAGGAGCCACATGGATAGTTGAAGTCATATGACCTAGAATCTCAATAGTTTGTCTGACAGACTACTTTAATTAAGACGTCACATTTTTGAAGAAGGAAATTGCAGCCTCCATTTTCTAGGTTGGGAGAAGGGCCCTGCAAGGTGTCATGTCCTGTAGTGCCCCTAGAAATAGTCTTCTGAACTGGACTCACAATGGACTTTAGGTGGGTGAGAGTGAAACATATGCTTTAAACTCTGCTTTTATGCATTTTGTAATATAGCCTACTTTGCAGCTTTTACTAGTACATTGTTCATAGGTTGGTACGAGGCTATCAGACCTAGGGGCTTTACAAGCCTAGCCATAACAATTCCCTGGCTATTTCTTCTCACACTATTTACTTCCTTGAACCCCTGTCTAGCAGGGCAACTGACGTGATCTCCAGGGTGAATTTCCTTTCTCCCATCCAATCGTCAAGGTTCCTTTTTTTTTCCTTTTAAAACAGGTTTATTGTTTTAACATACAAGAGAAATATCATAACAATTTTATACAAGTAATTAAAAATAGATATGATTATAACATTCAACAAAACAACTAAAGTATTTGCAAAGACATCCACTACAATCAGATCAATTAATTAAACTAAAATACCATGCTATTGAAATTAGGATTTTTTTAACAAATTTTGTAAATTATCCCATACAATATAATAAGATGTTTTTCTAATTGTTCTTGACCTAATTGTGTTTATTTCCATATGGCACACTATATTCATAACATTTTTAAATTCATTGAACGAAGGAGGTGTATCTGAAATCCAATTTCTGGTTATTATTTTCCTAGCCACTGCTAAAATAGACCATAACAAGGGAAGCTTAACCTTTTTAACACTTTGAGGTACAGGTGTGTTGAATAATATAAGAGATTTAGAAATAATGAAATTATCTGTAAAAAGAGCCTGCAAAAATTCATTAACTGACTTCCAGTATTCTTTCAATTTTATACAATCATAAAACATATGAGCCCAGTCAGCATTAATTTCTACATTACATCTCTTACATAGATTATCTTTATTATTTATTTTACTCATCATCAAAGGTGTATAAAAATATCTATGTAAAAATTTCCATGTATAAAGTCTCCAGACAATGGAAGACGTAGTTCTACAGGCAGATTCCAACAGGTGGACAGTGGTCTCACCTTCGATAACCACATCGCCACAACAGTCAGGAAATCCTTCTATGTGGCACACCTCATCACGAAGGGCTTTTCATCCAGAAAAAAGGAGGTCATTGTCCCACTGTACTCATCCCTCATTAAACCCATTATAGAATACAATGCCCCATTTGATATGTACCTCTCAAGACATCTGCAACAACTGGAAAGGCCTCAGAAATACCTCACTAAAAGAATCACAGGCCTAAAGCAGATGCCCTATGCTGACCGCCTTAAAAAACTCCAGCTATACTCTGTCGCATATCGTCTACTCAGAGGCGATCTCTGCTTAACATACAAGGCCATGTCAAACCCAGAGCTGTTGGACATGCTACACTTAAAGAAATCCCAATCCCTCAGAGCTACACGCTCCAGGGATCTAAACCTTGTCATCACAATAAACAAAACATGTTGGAGGGATAGGTTCCTGACCCAGAGACTCTCCAGACTCTGGAATAAATTGCCCATACATGTCAAGCAGAGTGCCTCTTTGGACCTCTTCAAGAGGAACCTTGACGATTGGATGGGAGAAAGGAAATTCACCCCAGGGATCACGTCAGTCGCCCTGCTAGACAGGGGTCCAGGAAAGTAAATAATGTGGGAAGAAATAGCCAGGGAATTGTTATGGCTAGGCTTGTATAGGCCCTAGGGCTGATAGCCTAGTACCAACCTATGAACCTATGAACCTATATTGTTTATCTTGTTGATTTGGTGGGTCCCCATTAATAGAAGTGAAATAATTCCAGTATGTATCTACACTGTAAAAAGTTTCTTGTCTGATAATTTTATGTATGTATGAAAGTTTACCTTTATCAGAAACTTTATGTTGTAAATTTAATATCAAGTAATCAATCAGTGTTGGAATAGATTCTTTAACTGTTATAGACATTAGATCTATTCTATCAATGAGATGTTGTCTAAAGGTCTGAACCTCTAACCAGCAAGTTTCTCTTAGATCAAATTCTTGTTTTAAGAAATCTAGATTTTTAACTTTATTATCAGATATCAACTGATACCAGTACTTTAGATCATTATCTATAGCTAAATGAGTTCCTTCAGAAGTAGATAACAAAAGCATACCCTGAGTATACATTATAGGAATATAATAAAATTCCATTCCCTATACTTAGGGTGCATGAATATAAAGTTACGATAGCTAATAATAATATTTAATGGGTAACAAACCATATGTTTAGGTGTAATAGGTGAAGTACAAAATTCCTTTAGTAACCATAACATGGAGTTATTTACAATCATATTTTTATGTGTTAAGGAGATTTTCATGAAGTGCATACTAATTAGCTCCCAATAATCTTTCCATTTTGCAACATATGACTGATCTATTAATAAAGTAATAACTTTTACAATAGAAGAAATAGTATATAAATTAAAGTCTGGAAAAGAAATACCCCCTTGAGACCAGCTATTAGTATGTTTCTTGAATGCAATCCTAGGTCTATTAGGTGCCCATAGGAAATTTAACATTAGTGTATTCAGTTTCTTGATAATTATTTTTGTAGGTGGAAGTATTATTGATTGTATTAAGTATAAAATCTTGGGGAATATTATCATTTTAATAATTGTAAGTCTCTCCTCCATAGTAAAAAACATATTATTCCAGGTATTAAAAAGATTTTGTATATTATGAAAACAGGTATTATAATTATTATATATAATAGATTTAATATCTTTAGATAGTATTCTACCTAAATAAGTTATCTGACCTGAATTGGGTACATATTTAGTAAAATTACTAATGAGAATATTTTTTCGTATATATAGGTAGTATTTTAGTTTTTCTTCATTGAATATTAAACCAGAAATACTTTTAAAATTCATCATTTTATCAAATAGAGACTGCATAGAAGAATTAGATCCTGCTGATGTAATTAGAACATCATCTGCAAAAGTTGAATTTTGGATGTTGTATTTTCATCTATTTCAAAACCCTCTATGTCAGTACTGTTTCTGATCAAATTAGCCCAAGGCTCCATTACTAAAGTGAATAATAATGGAGAAAGTGGACATCCTTGTTTTGTACCTTTAAGAATGGGTATTTTTTGTGAAACATATGTTCCTACCTTAATATAAGCCAACGTTCCTTTATATAAATGCTCAATTAAATTTACAAATGCATCTGAGAAGTTTGTGCACTTCAGTAAGGTAAACAGATAGTCCCAACTTACTGAATCAAATGCTGAACTTATATCAAGACTAATAAGTGTGAAATCTTTCTTTTTCCTATTTGCAAAATCAATTAATGTTAAAGTTCTTCTTATATTATCAAAAGTATTTCTATTTACAATGAAGCCTGTCTGATCTATATCTATAATGCCGGAATGATTGTCTTCAATCTATCAGCAAAAATACTCATAAACATTTTATAATCAACATTAAGTAATGAGATGGGCCGATATGAAGTACATCTAGTTGGATCTTTATTAGGTTTTAAAATTGGCAAATAAATGTATATTGCCAAGATGGGGGTTATTAACTCAGTTTGGGCCAAAATAAAACCTTATGTATTAATGAATATGTACTTTTAGAAAGGATTTTATATATCTCTGGTATAATACCATCATTACCCGGTGCTTTGTTTGGTTTAAGCTTATTTATTTGTGTAATAACCTCTGTATATGAAATACTTTTGTCCAATAGTTTAATCTGTTGTTTATTAAGCTTTTTATTCATGTTTGTGGTATAAACTCCTTTATTTTATCTTTAGGTTCCATGTTAATGTTATTATTGTTAATATTGTGAAAGTGATTTCGAAATTCATCTAATATTTCTGGTAGACTAGAAACATTTTTCTTTTTCCTTAGAGAAAAGATTTCTTTGATATGGTTTTGTTTATTCAACCTTTTTTTTTATTTTTAAGTCTATGTAAGTATTTGGGGCTTATTGAGTAAGACAAAAACTTGTATTTCTCTAGAGTTATTTTAACTTTATGAGTTAAAATTTCTTTGTATTTGTCATTTAGTTTGTTTATTTCTTCAATGACTTTCTTATCCATAATATTTTCTTTATTATTATGTTTATAAGAGTCTAATTTACTTTGAATATCTAACAATTCCTTATCCCAAGATTTCCTTTTATTATTATACCATCTTATACTTTGTCCATATAGATATGATTTTAAGGCATCCCAAACATAGACAATGGAGACTTCAAGAGTATTATTTATGTCTAGAAAATGTTGTACTTCTGAAAGTATATATTCTTTATAGTCTTTTAGTTGAGTTAAGTATGCTGGTATCCTTTTGATCTGAACATTATGAGTATTTTTTATCATGAATTCAAAAACAATTGAATTATGATCCGATATAGGACATGAAATGATTTTGGAATTAATTAAATCTGTTACCATCTGGTTAGAAATAAAGACCCTATCTATTTTTGAATAAGTTTTGCATCTGTTAGAAAAAAAGGTGTATGGTAATGATTTTGAATCTATCTGATTATTAATATCATTCAAATGATAAGAATTAGCAAAAACATTTAAATGTTTTGCATTAGATGTAATTCTTCTTTTTCCTATAGTGGTAGTATCACTTTCATGTAGTATACAATTAAAGTCACCAGCTAAAATAATATCTCCCATAGAGAATGATATAATCTTATCAAGATGATGTTTCACTGTATTAATACCAATTCCAGGTATCCAATATAAATTAATTAAAGTGTAAGTCTTCCCATTAATTTGTATTGTAACCATACAAAACATTCTTTTGTCATCCTGATAAGACTTAATGGTTTTAGGAATAGGCATACTTTTATTCCATAAAATAGCCACTCCTCTTTTTTTCTGAGTGTGCTCTGAACTAACCAATACTGTATATTTGTTTGTGGCTAGTTTATCAATATCTTTTTTCAAGAGATGTGTTTCTTGCAGGAAGACTAAGTTGGCCTTATGTAAATTAATGTATCTTATTAGGCTTGCCCTTTTACACGGATTATTCAATCCATTAATGTTTAAAGAAATTCCTTTTAAAGATGTCATTTGGCATTTTTAAAACTTAAGAATCTTATGATCAAAATAACAAATAACAACATAAGTAATGTTACATCTCCTCCTTTAGGTGTACCTTTAAATATAGCTGTATTTATTGAATCTCTTATGGGATTTTGTATAGGATTCAATTTTGTTTGTAGTGACAATGAGTGTACAAAATATATTGTGGATGTCAAAACTATATACATATAACAATGAACAAGTGAAAATAATGTTAGGATTAAACCTTGCATCCAGCCTGGAGTTAAAAACTCCAACTTAGAGTAGTATTTACCACTCAAGTTAACCCCCTACCCTAAGCAGCAGTACCTCAGCTACCACCTTATCAATTTAATACTGGTTATATTTAACTTAAATTAACAGCTTTCAATTCAATTATCTAGCAAGACAAGACTACACATTTGATAAAACAGCATCATATAAACTAAAATAAACTTTTTTTAAAAAACTATTCATACTACTATATACATCTATGTAATATAATACACTTGTATTCAAATAGCATTCAAATAAACTTGATATTAAGAAAGTACAGTTGTGTACACCTACCATAAATGTAGATGTTCGAGTGTCTTCACTGTTGCAGTCATAACTGTAGGGTGCTCCTGCTGGCAGGCAGCCCGAGGTCGGCCAAAATCCCAAAGTCTGGGTCCGGCGTCGGCTGTACAAGCCAGTACCCTGACGTCAGGACGTTCTGATACATAGCCCTCAGCCGACGCCATCTTCTCCAGCCTTTCTTGCCCTAGATGTCAGAAGTCCCAATAAATCAGAAGTGAATCCAACAAGGAAACACAAACACACCACAAATAAGAGAAAAAGAGGGGATAGGAGGGAGGGAAACACCGACTGCAACAGTGAAGACACTCGAACATCTACATTTATGGTAGGTGTACACAACTGTACTATGTTCTTCGTGTTTCACTGTTGCAGTCATAACTGTAGGGTGGAATCCCAAAGCAGTGAAAAATGGGAGGAGGTTTAGACAGAAGAAGGGGCAGCAAGAAGACCCTGCAAAACAGCAGAAGCAAAGCCTGCCCTGGTCTTAGACTACAGAGGGAGATTGTAGTGCTTGGAAAAAGTATGCACAGAACTCCAAGTGGCAGCTTCCAAGATATCCTTGGTCGGAACTCCTCTGAGAAAAGCTGTAGAAGTGGCAGCTGCTCTAGTAGAATGACTTCTCACAGTACCTGGAAACTGTTTCCCATGATGAGTGTAACAAAATCTGATTCCAAAAGCAATCCATTTGGAAATAGTTTGTTTTGAAATAGGTTTTCCAAGAGAAATGGAGGCAAAAGAAACAAACAATTGATTAGATTTTCTGAACTCTTTAGTCTTGTCCAGGTAAAATCGTAACTGTCTGTGCACATCCAATGAATGCAAAATCCTTTCCCCTTTATTTTGAGGATTAGGAAAGAGAGTAGGAAGGTGAATTGTCTGATTTAAAGCCACTTTCGAAATCACCTTAGGCATGAAAGTAGGATTGGTCTTCAAGGATACTCTGTCCTGGTGGAAAATAAGATATGGTTCCACAGCCATGAGAGCTTGCAACTCTGAGACCCTTCTGGCAGAAGTCAATGCTAACAAAAGAACTGTCTTCCAAGATAAAAACTTAATATCTGAAGATGCAGCAGGCTCAAAAGGAGGCAAAGTAAGTTTTTCTAAAACATAATTAAGATCCCAATCAGGAACAGGAGGGGTCCTGGGAGGCCACAAATTCTTAGCCCCTCTCAAGAATTGTCTCGCCAAAGGATGAGAAAAAACAGGAGGATCAGAATTGAAATGAGCAGAAATAGCCGAAGCATGAATCTTAACGGAAGAAAAGGAAAGTCCTTTAGACAAAAGATCCGAAAGGTAAAGCAAAATAGAAGAGAGATCAGGCACCAGAGGGTCCGGAGCCTCGGTCCTGCATCCAAATACAAAACCTCTTCCATTTAGAGGCATAGGATTTCCTAGTGCTAGGCCGTCTAGCTTCCAGAAGAACATCCAAAACTTGTTTGGGAAGACTAGAAGAAATCAAATTCCTTTGAAGAGCCAAGCTGCCAGGCAAAGGGTCTTGAGATTGGAATGAAGTAATTGACCCTGAAGCTGGGACAGAAGAGAAGGGTTCAGAGGGAGAATCCAAGGAGGCTCCAAGAACAGGTGCTTTAAAGTTGGATACCAAAACTGTCGAGGCCAATTTGGAGCAATCAAGATAAGGAATTTGGGCTTGTCCTGTTTTATCTTCAGTAATACCCGAGGTAGTAGAGGAAGAGGAGGGAAGGCATATCCCGAAAGGCTTCTCAAGCTGAAGGACAGGGCATCCACTTTCCAAGCTGTTTTGTGGAAGGACCTGGTGCAAAAGCGAGGCAGCTGATGATTGAGATGGGATGCAAACAGATCTATCTGGGGACATCCCCAAACTGCAGTAATCCTGTTGAATAAGTTGGTGTCTAGCATCCATTCGTGAGGATCTGAAATGTTTCTGCTCAGGCTGTCTGCTAAGAGATTCTGTTCTCCTGGAATGAATTGAGCCTGGAGATGTAGATTCAGATGTAGAGCTGTGTCCCATAAAGCCATAGCTAGTCTGCAAAGGGGGTACGAATGAGAACCCCCCTGCTTGTTTATGTACCACATGACTGTGGTGTTGTCTGTGCAAATTAGCAGAGGCCCTGGTTGCAAAAAACTCTTGAAGGCTAGAAGAGCATTTTGAACTGCCAACATTTCCTTCAGATTGATGTGCCAGTGAAGATGGTCCTCTGTCCAGGTTCCCTGCTGGCAATTGTCTAGAAAGTGTGCTCCCCAAGCATAATCCGAGGCATCCGTGGTTATGATTTGAGAAGGTTGAGGTAGACAAAAAGGCTTTCCTTCGTTTAAAGCACACATCCTGCACCACCAGAGGAACTCCTTCTGGAGGCAGGGGATCAGAGGAATCAGAATGTCCAGATCATGGTAATGCTGTGACTATACACTTTTCAGATACCATTGAAGCTTTCTCATATGAAGCCTTGCATTTGGAATCAACAGAATGCAGGAAGCCATGTAGCCCAGTGCCTGCAGGAATTTCCTTGCAGTGAGCTGAGATAGAGTTGCCAAGGTGTTGAAAATTGAAGCCAGCTGTGTTTGTTTTTCTGGAGTGAGGAAGACCCTTTGTAAGGTTGTATTTAAGAGGGCTCCCAAGAATACCATTTGTTGAGAAGGGATCAAATGTGACTTTTTTGTGTTCACTGAGAATCCCAGAAGGAGGAAAAGACGTTGAACAAATTCCAGATGTTGAAGTAGAAGATCCTTGCTGTCTGCCTGAATAAGGCAGTCGTCCAAATAGGGGTAAATCTGAATCCTCTGAAGTCTGCAATAAGCCACTACTGGTGCCAGGCACTTGGTAAAGACTCTGGGCGCAGTAGATAAACCAAAGGGCAGTACAGAGAATTGAAAGTGTCTCGAACCTGCCTTGAATCTGAGGAATTTCCTGAGTTCCTGCCTGATGGGAATGTGTAAATAGGCTTCCTTTAAGTCCAATGTCACCATCCAGGCATCCTGAGAGAGCACTGGAATTAGTTGCTGCAGAGTAAGCATCTTGAATTTTGGAATTTCCAAAAAGGTGTTTAACACAGAAAGGTCCAGAATAGGTCTCCATGAGCTTTGTTTTCTTGGAACCAGAAACAGTCTTGAATAAAAACCTTTTCCCATCTCTGAGAGTGGAACAGGCTCTATGGCTCTCATGGCCAGAAGAGCATCCACTTGATTTAAGGCCTCTGACCATTGATGCTGTGGCAGATCTGGCCAACCGTAAACCCTTGGCAGAGTATGAAAGTGGAATTTGTAGCCTTTTAAAATCACGTCCAATACCCATCTGTCCTGGGTAATATGAGTCCAATTTCTGTAAAAAAGAGACAGTTTTCCTCCGAGAGGGGCATCCAGGTGAAGGGGTCCTGTAGCCCAACCGAGAGAGTCATTGAGTTTGCTTTCTTTGAGATTGGGATCTGTCTTCTCCCTTTCTAGGTGAAGAAGCAGTCCATTGTCTAGATCTGTAAGAGGCCTGAGCTTGACCACGACCTCTGGAGCATCTATATCTTCCCCTTTGAGGCCTGTCAGATGTGGGAAAGGACCAATTTTTGGAGGGCCAATTCCTGGAAAATCTAGGAGGCTGAACTTGCAAAAAATCTTTTACAGTTTGCATAGATTTTGCCTTTTCTTCCATCTTTTTAATAACCTCCTCAGCCTTAGATCCAAAAAGAACATCATGTTGAACAGGGGCATCTAATAACTTAGCCTTAACCTGTTCAGGTAAACTTTGTTCACAAAGCCAGGCATGTCTCCTGATAACAGTACCAGAGGCTGCCGCTCTGCAAGAAGCATCCAAAGCATCAAAACCACAATGCAAACTATGTTTGTTCACTTGTTCAGTTGCATGCAATACATCCTGAAGTTCCTTATCCTCTGCACATGCAGGAAGGGAAGCAAGCTTTTGCTTTAAAACAGACAAAAGAAATTGCTGATACTTAAATATATGAAACTGGCAATTTAAAGCCCTTACAGACAGGGTAGCAGAAGTATATACCTTTTTTCCCCACCTGTCTAAAGCACGAGAATCCTTCTCAGAGGGAATAGGATTTTTAGAAGTAGCAACCTTAGCAGCCTTAGAGCCCTGAGAAATAGTTTCAGGATCCGCAGAAGGGTTCTTAAATAAGAATAAATGGGAGTCAGGAACCCTGTAAAATCTATCTGGCATAGAAGGAGCAGGAGGCATGGAATCAGGATTCAAATTAGCCTCAGAAAAAGCATCATCCACAATGTCAAGAACAGGAGGGATAGCTAAAGGCCTATGTTGAGGAAGAAGAAGGAATTCTCTAAGCCTCTTCTTGGAAGCAGAATACTCCTGACCTTCCCAATGAAAATGTTCCCTCATCTCATGCAAGGTTTCCCCAAAAGAGAAATCCTCAGGCGGAGAGGCAGAGGGCAAGGAGTCCTCAGCATCCGAATCCTCATAAGGAGGAAAAAAATATTCCTGATCAGAGGAAGAGACAGAAGATACAGAAGCCTGGTCAGAGGAATCCAGAGGAACATCCTGTCGAGGCCTTTTTTCAGGTGGGGGGTGAGAACCCCTAATCATAGTAAGTAAATCTTCAGCCATCTTTAATAATTGCCTCTGTGTCCTGGGAGTAGATTCAGTAGTAGCTTGAGCAGGAACTTTAGACTTAACAGGAGTCTTTGTCTTTGCCTTTGAAATAGTGATGTGAGTAGGCCTGAAAACCCCCTCAGAAGCCGGTACCTGCACAGCGGTTCCGGACCCATCTGAGGGAGCGACGTCCGAAGGTCCTGCAGCAGTTAAAATAGTAGGCCTTGATGGCTCCCCATGGGAGTCCGTATCGGCCATCGGTTCAGAAGTGGCGGACGACAGGGGCTGCAAAAGCGCCTCACTGACGACAGCCGAACCGGACGCTGGCTCCAGCTGCAACGAGTCCTGTTTGGACCTCGGAGGCTTGTCTTTGTCTTTGCGCTTCTTTTGAATTCCGGTAGTGTCCGACGACATTCTATAATTGAAGCGTCTGTCAAAATAATTTAGAGCCCAGTTGTACCTGCGCTTGATAGTACGAGAATTGAACCTGGCACAGAACCGACAACAAGAAACGTCGTGGTCAGGGCCTAAGCAAGGTAGACAGTAAGAGTGGAAATCTTTATGAGGTATTTGTTTCCCACACGTTATACAATTATTAACTTTTTCTGACATCGAAGGAACAAGAAAAAGATTCCCCAACGGGGTACTTAGCTTTGAGAAGAGAAGTAAAAACTTCGGACCGACAACAACAAAATACACTGTTCGAAAATCGCCAACCAACGACTTGCGAGCTGCTTTCCACCGCACGGCAAGAAAGACTGGAGAAGATGGCGTCGGCTGAGGGCTATGTACCAGAACGTCCTGACGTCAGGGTACTGGCTTGTACAGCCAACGCCGGACCCAGGCTTTGGGATTCTGGCCGACCTCGGGCTGCCTGCCGGCAGGAGCACCCTACAGTTATGACTGCAACAGTGAAACACGAAGAACATCCAAGAGGAGAGAGAGAGAAATAAAAGACGTGAAAGAGGGAGAGAGAGTGAAAGAAAGAGAGAGAAAGTATGTAAAAATAAGTTCTAACATTCATTTAAATGAAAAACTTTGGCTAATATGGTTCAGACATTACATATATTAAGATGCATCTATTTTCTGTCATGTAAACGCAGTTAACAGCTTCCAGAAAAAAAAAACTTGAATTGCTTGTATATGAGCATTTTACTCATACTCATTATTGTCAATAGAATAAAATATTACATTTATAGAAGTTGTTATAAATCATACTGCATAGTTATGCAAATTCTCAGAAACACTTGCATTATTGTAAAAAAAAAAAAAAAAAAAAAAACATCTGCATTTTGTATGTCTATACTACTGCTTTAAATGTAGTCAACAGCTTCCAGAAAAAAAAAACCTTGAATTGCTTGTATATGAGCATTTTACTCATACTCATTATTGTCAATAGAATAAAATATTACATTTATAGAAGTTGTTATAAATCATACTGCATAGTTATGCAAATTCTCAGAAACACTTGCATTATTGTAAAAAAAAAAAAAAACATCTGCATTTTGTATGTCTATACTACTGCTTTAAAATATATCACAAGACAATTTCTTCCAGAATAGAGTTATAAAGTTATTTATGCTTGTCAATCAGATGAATTAAATGAGTTATAGTAATGTATATGTTTGGAACATAAGTTTTGAACACAGATTAGTATGCTGCAGTCAGGTAGATTTTCAAAAACACTTGAATAAATGTTTCATTTTCTATGCCTTCTAAAATAAGACATTTACTTACTACAAGAAACTGCATCATTTAAAATCATTATAATTGACATATTTTATGAATTATAACATAGATATTTAAGTAATTATATAAAATAACACACATTTAAATGTCAAAGAGTTCATTTTCCTTCACATAGTCACAGTTGCATCAGTTCTACTTCCTGGTAGAGTGTTCTTCCTGAATCTGTGATGTGTCAGTGTGATATTTGGGTCAAAGGTCAGGTTAACTGCTTTCAGCTTTTCTGTGAGAATTCTGAGAGTTGAAGCTTTTGAAACAGCATGAGGACACTGTTCATGAAGTAGCCCACATCCCAGATTGTCTCCCTTAACATTTTGGCGGGAAACTTGTTAAAAACTAGTGACAAACATTCATTTAGCAGTGTTAATGCATCTAAACATGACAAAACCTTCGTGATGTACCCCACAGGTTACCACAGCCTCTATGCAAGTGAAATCAAGCCCAAAGTTATTAATATGTAATAAAACTCAATATCACTGTCCCAACTCAATTCTATGCAAATCTCATTATTTACTGTGTCTATATGATCAAAAGCATTTCTATATATACAATGGAATATTACTTACTGTTTATATTAATAGAGTTAAAAATAAAACACATTATTTACTATTATTTAGTTCTAATTATTATTAGTTAAAGCATGACATATTATTTACAAACAAGCATAAGCAGTATAATTAAGAAAGTATAATTAGGAATAGCATTTGAAGAACATATAAACTTTTTACAAGGAATAAATATGTTATTATTCTATTTATCATATTTTCATTACTCTTCTCTCCTGCCCTCCCCCACCCTTTACCCACTACATAATCTAAATAGAATGTCATTGTTTAAACAAAGAAAAGAAGGAAAGGAGAAAAAAAGGAAAAAAATGTATCTAATTACTGACCTTACTTCTCTTTTTCAGAAAGAGAAACAAATTGAATAATAGTTTGTTATTAGTTCCTCAGATATTTTGACTGGTTATGAAACAAAACATTTCTTTGCACACAGAGAATAACTTTGATTAAATCTTTTTCAGAACATTTGTGGCTTTCTGGAAATGCAGGAACTATATTTAAAAAGATTAATAATGAAGTAAAATGATGGGAGAAAAAAAAAAAAACATAGAACAAATCATTTGTTCTTTAGTCTCTTCTTCCTCTCAGAAGTCTTCCACGAAGTTTCAGTTGCCAGTCTCTTTAATGAAGGACTAGCCCATTCCATTTCTTCTATTTTATCCAAAATCTTATTTTTTTTGATAAACAGTAAAGCAGAGTCTAAGTCATCAAAAATTTTAGGACCATCAGGAAGGAAGATTTTTAGCTTGGCAGGAAACAGAAGGTATGTTTTAAACTGTGCTTTTTTAAGATCCCTTATTAGTGGCAGAAAAACTTTTCTTTTAGCTATTACCAAGAGAGAATAGTCATTGTCAAAACGCACAGTTGTCTCATTAAACTTAACAGGAGCTTTAGCCCAAGCAGATTTAAGAACCATCTCTTTATCAAAAGATGATAGAAATCTAACTATAACTGATCTAGGATAGTTTTTGTTAGAGTTAGTTTTAGTTATAGATCTATGTGCTCTTTCGATACCAAAAGAGAATGCTTCTGGTAAGTCTAAAGTTTTAGGGAGCCATGTTGTTAAAAAAGAAGTAATATTGTTACCTTCAATATTTTCTGGCAGTCCAAAAATCCTAATGTTATTGCGCCTAGATCTATTTTCCAAGTCATCCAGCTTTGTTTGTAAGTGTGTATTTTGTTTCAGCAGAAACTCAGTGTTGATTTCCTCTTCTTGGATTCTATTTTCCATGTCATTCACAGCTTCTTCTATGCCTGTCATCTGGATCTTCTGTTGTTGCAGGTCTATATGTAACAAGTCTATTTGTTTTGTAGTTTTTTCTATGAAGGTATCAATTTTAGTATCCATTTTATCTATCTTAGCAGTAAGTTGCTGGATTATAGTTATCAGAGACTGAAGTTCTTTCTTGATGCTGGAGTCCTGAGAATTTGTCTTACTGGAACTCATTTCAGACTGATAAACTGACAGGAAAATTTCCAATGTGATTTCTGACAGGAATATTGTTAAAATTTCCTTTCTTTTTTAGATATAGTTCAAGAACTATATAAAACAAATATATTTAGAAAGAAAATTACTTCAAAAATTAATTTTTTAAGTAATTAATTCCTGTCAGTGTAATGAAATTGGTGGAGCTGAAGAAATCTGCTGCTATCCTGTGTTCATCCTTGGCCATGCCCCCCCGTCAAGGTTCCTTTTGAAGAGGGCCAAAGAGGTACTCTGCTTGACATGTATGGGCAATCTATTCCACAGTCTAGAAAGTCTCTGGGTCAGGAATTTATCCCTCCAGCATGTTTTGTTTATTGTGATGACAAGGTTTAAATCCCTGGAGCATGTGGCTCTGAGGGATTGGGATTTCTTTAAGTGTAGCATGTCCAACAGCTCTGGGTTTGACATGGCCTTGTATGTTAAGCAGAGATCACCTCTGAGTAGATGATATGCGACAGAGTATAGCTGGAGTTTTTTAAGGCGGTCAGTGTAGGGCATCTGCTTTAGGCCTGTGATTCTTTTAGTGAGGTATTTCTGTGGCCTTCCCAGTTGTTGCAGATGTCTTGAGAGGTACATACCGAACAAGGCATTGTATTCTATAATGGGTCTATTGAGGGATGAGTACAGTGGGACAAGGACCTCCTTTTTCCTGGATGAAAAGCCCTTAATGATGAGGTGTGCCACACAGAAGGATTTCCTGACTGTTGTGGCGATGTGGTTATCGAAGGTGAGACCACTGTCCACCTGTGTCCCTAAGTCTCACTTTCAATGTTTAGTGTACTGCCACCTATATGGTAATTCACGGGTACATGTTTTTTCCCAAAGGGGATAACTATACATTTCTTGGCATTGAGCTCGAGCCCATGGCTCTGGCACCAAGCATCTGTTTCTGTAAGGCCCTTTTGTAGAGTATCCATATCATCTGGGGATTCAATAATGGCTCCCAGTTTGCAGTCATCTGCAAACTTTGTTAGCCAGAGTCCCTTAGTGTTGGCCTGTACTTCAGAGAAGTAGATGCCAAACAAGTGGTCCCAGGACTGAACCCTGAGGTACTCCACTTGTCACTTGTCTGGAGCTGGATTTGGAGTCAGATACTTTTACAATGTGGGTTCTATCAGTAAGCCAGCTAGCAACCCATTGGGTGACATAGGGATTAATGCCCAGCTTAGTAAGTTTATCTATGATTCCAGAGTGGGAGATGGTGTCAAAGGCCTTGGCAAGGTCTAGATACGCTGTGTGGACCACCTTACCCTTGTCCATGGCTCTGGAGACTGATTCCAAGAAGTCATTCAGGTTCAGGAGACAAGATCGGCCCTTCACGAACCCAAACTGGGTGGGGTCCAGTGTTTGAAGGTTGCCAATGTCTTTGTTTATAAGTTCCATGATAATATGCTCCATGGCCTTGCAGATAAGGCTCACCAGACTGATGGGATGGTAGTTTCCGGGATCCAAGGTGGATCCTTCCTTGTGGAGTGGAATAACTGTAGCTCTGCGCTACTCAGTGGGCACGAAACCTGAGGTGAAGTTATGATTAAACATGACACTTAGGTGAGGTGCCAATTCATATTGTAGTTAATGTAGTACACAGCCCGGGATGTCATCTGGTCCCATGGATGCTGTATTCTTAGCTTTGGAGAGTGCGTTTTTTACCCTTGTGGCCGTTATTCCCAGAATTTGGCAATCTTCCGGTATTGAGATGGGCCATTTAGGGGGTGAGAGGGGGGTGAAGTTGGCACTGAATCAATCTGCCAGGATATTGGCAATATCCTTGGGATCAGTATATTTAATGCCATTCTGTTGTAGCTCAGAGCAGATCTGAGCATTGCCATTTAGATTCTTGACATAGTTATAGAATGCCTTGTGGTTGTCTTTGGAATCTTTGGCAATTTTATTTTCGTAACTAGCTTTGGAGGATTTTATGAGGGATCTCAACTTCTTACTGAGGCTGGTAAGGGAGTTTTTTGCATCTTGAGATTTTCCTCTTTTCTGCAACAGTTTCTTCCTTTTGTTGTAAAGTTTGTTTATGGCAGGGGACCACCAGATTGGCTTCCTTTTTTTTGGATGAGACCATCTTGGTTCTATTTGGGATGGCATGATTCATGCATGAGTGGATGTGCTCATACAGTGCCTTAGTGTAGAATTCAGCAGTTGAACTTTCAGATCCTGTCTGCAGGGGGTCATGAAGTTTGTCACTTCGGACTTGAGTAGCATGAAGTTGGCTTTGGAGAAGTTTTTTATGGAGGTTTCCTTACTGGGAGGTGGGGGTGGGATGTGGATGTTAAGGGTGATTAGATTATGGTCAGACCTGACTAACGAGGGGGTGACCATAGGTGTGGAGCATTGATTTCCCACGTTGGTAATGACCTGGTCTAGGATATTGGAGCCCCTGGTGGCACTATGGATTAGTTGATCCCAGGGTGTTGGAATTTACGAATTCCAAGAACCGTTGGGCAAAGGTGCTGGTACATAAGTAGTTTTCACAGTTAATGGCAGGGTGTTTAGTTCTACCTTAATATTGTCCAGTATGTTTAGAAAGGTGTAATGAGAATCTTGGGGTATGTTGGGGTATCTGTAGCAAGCTACAGTTGGATTGCAGTCTTAACTAGTGTTAGTTGCACCTGGAGAATTTCAGACACATTGTGTTGGGCAACTAGTCTGGTGGTGGGAATATCCTTCGTGAATATTGACACTCCTCCACCTTTAGTGTTTCGGTGCTGGTTTGGTGGCCGAAAAGTGTGGTAAGAGTTGTAGCCTGGTATTGCAGGGGTGCTCTCTGGAGCCTTGAACCAGGTCTCAGTTACTGCACGGATATCGATGTTCTCCATTTTTAGGAGTGCCTCGAGAGAGTGCATTTTGAGGTTTAGATTTCTAGCACTGAGTAGCATTACCTTCAGATTTTGCATGCTTGTACCTGTTGTGGTGGTTTTGTCCACTGAACTTTTCCTAAAAAAGGCACTATAGGGGTGGCAAGAACCTTAGCCAATAACCTGAATGCCAGGGGAGACAGGTGCAGACCATCACTGGCAAAGCATCGTGGTCTGTTGATCATGTCGTCCCAGGCAGACAGATACTAGATCCCCTTTGAATGACACCAGAAGCTTAGCCAAGTGTTGAAGTCAATCATTTTGTCCTTATATTGTGGTATAATTCTGGGCGAAGGCAGGATGCTACTCAGGGCTAGGGTCATACCTGCCAGGGCCACATAATCTGAGAGCACTTCCACATCTATTTTCATGTATTCCAGGGAGGTACGTCTCAAGTCATTCACTCCAACATGGGCAATAACAGAGTCATATTTGCACTTGTTGTGGAGTGACTTGAGTGCATTCGTTATGTGGTGGATCCTGGCACCCGACAGGCAGCTGACTGTAATTTTCTCCTTGTTCAACCTGGAGAGTGGGACATCAGTGTGCCGGACTATAGGGTCACCTATGACTAAAGTGTTAGGTACATTATCTTGCCTTAGGGGCTGTTGCTGGGTGGCACACTGGTGGTGTGAATTATGTGACACTTTGGTTGTGATTGCGGTTTGTTTGCGTTTCAGCTTCAGAGGTCTTTGTTGCTTGAGCAAGTTACAGTTAAGGGCCTCTGCATATGTGGATTTAGTGTTGCTATATGTGGGTGTTGGTGGTGTGGGTTTAGAAGGGCTGTGTGTTGCTTGAGGTGTAGTGTGGGTGTTAACCTTCTCCTCTTGACTGTCTAGCACAATCTTGGGTGGAGAGAGCCTTGCTTCCATTTTGGCTATGTAAGTGCATCTCTTACAGGTTGTAGTGTTGGGTGGTAGGAGGAGAGGGTTGTCTGCGTACATGAGGCAATTGCTGCATTGCCCCAGTATGCCCAGATTCACCAGGTGGACAGGAGAAATCGCCGGAAGCTGACACTTGGACATGCCTGGTTTGGTGCATTTCTTTTAATAAAGTTCAGGAGCTGTTTTCCCTTACCTTAGCAAGGTACTTTGCAATTATAGGCTGTTTAGTGCCTACTATTAATTTATCTTTATTAACAAGGAGAGTTGAGTGCTTGTATAACTTTAAGGCTTCCTAGTGCTTCCCAGCAGGTATTAGAGCAAGTGCTAGTCACAGGGATGCTTAAAGGTAAGATGAAAAAAATGCACACTGCAGTGTGCACTAGAGAAGTTAGATGTGAAAGTAGGTAACTTAAGTATTACCTGTTTAAAAAGAAAAGGTTTAGTGGAGAGTTACTATTTTTAAAACAGCAAGATGGATTGAAAGGGGTGGTCACGTTTGTATTCTGGTACTATGAAATACAGTAGGATGGCCAATAAATTTAAGGGATTTCAAAGGGAAGGGATTTCAAAAATGATGATTTTGTAATTACTCACACAAGCCAGTAAAAGTAGAGAGGAAATGAGATATATGGTCAGATTAACATAAGGGGCAGGCAACTAGAAAGACAGTGGTATTTAACAAGACAACTGTAACTGTTTTAATTGTTACTATCACCCTAAATGTAAAAATCAAGAGATTAAAAAATATATTATAACTAGTGTAAAAAATATCACCTTTAAATCAGACAACTGTGTTTATTTAGAATGCTTTTCCACTACTGATGGGAAAAAAGGGGACATGAAATCAGGGGTGCAGATCTGCAAATACGGGGTTAATGTGGCTTTCTGAAAATGCTTTTTTTTCTTTTTTAACAAGATAAAGTCCCCACATGGACATATCCCAAGTTTGCACACCATTTTCAGGAAGCATAAGTGCAATGCTAATGTGGCTTTCTGAAAATGCTTTTTTTTTTTCTTTTTTAACAAGATAAAGTCCCCACATGGATAGAGCCCAAGTTTGCACACCATTTTCAGGGAACATAACTGCATGCAGCTACTTAAAAATAAAAACTCCGTGAGAGAATTCAGAAAGTTTATCCTTTTCTTCCTGATTATATAAAAGAAAATTGGATAATGTTTTTTTTCTGCATATGAGAAAACCTTAAAGTATAGAAGAACATACAAGAAAGAGGGATCATATAGCCTAGACAGAATAATGCTAAAACAACAATAAACTTTTCATCCATGGGTCAGATACTTAATTCTTAGTGATGAATATGTAGGGTCTTATTTATGTTTTACCATCCATGTTTAAATAATAATATTATTATTAAAGTGATTAATGTGCCATCTTGCTGACATTGCAAATAAGGGTTTTAGTGCTTTGTCTATTCTTAAATATACAGACAGCTAGGGGTACACACAGATACTGGGGGAAGTGTCAGAGGCCCAGCACAATAAAATGGAAATGAACCCTCAGCTACAGAGACACATTCATGTCAGAGTGAGAGTAAGATGGGGGATTCAAGAGGTCAGCTGAACTAGAGACGGCCATTCACATACAATCATTTTGTTCTGATTTGTTTAAGTTCCATTTTGGGTAATTGTTGGAAATTAAATAAAGCTGTGAAGTATCATACAGGTATTTTCATCTATGGCACATCATCTGGAAAAAAGCAAGAATATACACACATCTATTCTGAAAACAAAACAAACATACACTTAAATCAAGTAAAGAATGAAAAAAAAATAACACACAAAGCTTTATATAACAGAGACAAGGGACTTCATGTAAACATGAAGTTTAGATTTGTAGGGATACACTACGTAAGACAGCGAGTAGAAAATAACATTAATAGTACGAGTAAGTAACAAAGAGAAAAAAGTACGGCAAAGCAGTTCAGGTCTGTAAGGTATAAATAATAAATATGTACATACCTTTGTTCAGAACATTAAAATGGAGCCATCCGGATAGGACCACTTTTTGTGGATAATGCTAGAAATTCACAAAATGATCTAATGACCGTTATTCACTGATTATTGTTGCTGAGTTCATATGCCATGTAGTAAGATCAGTAATTTCACTCTGATCATCAATACTATTCTTGTGTGTATTTTCCAGCAGGGTGCATGGGATAACACTACATTACCAGCATCTTCGGGATCCCTTGGGCAGGAGATGACACCCCCTACCTTTACATTTACATTGTAGGGGTTCCTTGTATGTGGATTTACTTCTGTAAACTGAGTATCTGCTTAACTAGTGAAGTTAATCAGATGGTAATGCATTTTATATAAGAGGATAAAAGGAGAAGAACTGTATTAAGAATAAGCAATCTATGCAAACAGACACTAATTATTTAGATGAGAATAAATTTACATTTGTTAGTTTAATACACAGTTCTTTATCCATTTCTGATATTTAGGCATTTTTTACTTGTTCACAAACCATATTTACAGAAAGTGGTAGAACTGAGAGACAAGGACAATTATAGAAATGAAGCAATACTTGCGAGACTGTGTTTAAAATATATGCATCAATCCATAATGAAGATACTACAAAACATTGTACAATACATGATATATACTTTAATGACATTTAGGGTACAGCAGTGGCAGGTTCTGTTGCTATTAGATGTAATAAATGAAATGTTTGCCCCCCCCCCTTTTTTTTTTTAGGGCTTTCTACCTTGGCACTCTTTTTTTGTCCAATAATTTTTATTTGATTTTTCAGTTAGACATTAACAATCAGTATAATTCAAAACATAAAATATACACCGAATAAACAACTACTTACACTATATACAATCATCCATGGCAAACTTTGACAATCTATAGGAACCATTAATATTATCTAATAAAATTTGCAGTTTCTGTCAAGCTATTATTTTATGAGTTAAATTAGATATTCTAGTAAAAATGGTTTGCATTTCCTTTTTACATACACATTTTGCTAGTCTTATAAAATTTGCAAATACAAAATCTTGCTTATTTTTCTAGTTCAATGTTATTATTTTTCTTGCAATAGCTAAAACTGACCAAAGAATTGGCAACTGATGTTTAGGGATTACACTTGGGGTAGGTACAGTGAATAAAATCTAAGAATTAGTGATGTGATACTTATCAGACCACAAAGCTTTTATAAAATGTCTAAAGTCATTCCAGTATTATGTAAGAATTCTACATTCGATGAACATGTGAACCCAGTTAGCTTCCAGTATTTCACCACATCGCCAACATTTTGTTTCTTTACATTTGAATATAATAGCAATCTAGTGTGGGGTAAAAACACTTCTATGGATAAATTTCCAAGTAAATAATTTCCAATATAATGACGATGATGTGGTGTTGTCAACCTTGGCACTATTGATAAAAAGCACATTCATGGCTGTCATCCAGGCAGGCAACATAGGGGCTGGTCTTTAGCCTTTTATGGTCTTATGCATGTCTAGTAGCCCTTCAAGGATGGACATGCAATGGATATAAGAGCTGTAACTTATTTGTGTGTCTGCTAAAAACCCACAGATGACCCCTGCCCCAGGGACAGATACTTCTATAATGTTTTCCCAGTCTGCACCAGTTAATTTTAGCCGAATGCTGCCTCACCAGGAAAGTTTGCAAGGAGGGACAGCTTTTTCATTCCCCACCCTTCCCAGTGGACTCCTCCAGTGCTCTGTCTGCTATTCAAATCTAAGGCCATTTCAGCTGTAGTCAGGGATTCATCACATCTACATCTCAGAACCAATATAGGAACTCTATAGTTTGGAAATGCTTAAAAGTTTTACTGTCATGGGACAGTGAATGCTATTACATAATCAGTTTTCCTTACACATGAAATACATTTAGAAATTGTAATTTTGACCCATTTCAAAATTCAGACATTAGAACTGGGTGTCCAGAAATCCATATGCAAAGCACAGTTGGATTTATATCTTGCATAATGACAGTAAATTGTAATTTGTGGTTTAAAGACAATGGGCCAGATTCAGGAAGGCTTACACGGAGTTCAAGAGTAGTGTAAGCCTCCTGATTCAGGAACAGCCCAAATCTCCGTGTAAGAGACAGCTAACACGTCTCTTACACGGACTGGGTGTGGAAATGCTCAATACCTCATTTGCAGCTTAAAGATATGCAAATGAGGTATTTGAGCGATCCACGAAGCCGAAACCAGTCCGTGTAACGGACGTGTTAGCTGCAGAAATGTACTCAGCTGACAACTGAGTACATTTCTGCAAAATTAAAAACGGAGCTATGTCAGCTCCAAATAAAGGGTGCATATGTTTCATTAAGCATGCCAATGGCCAAATATGTGGCCATTGGCATGAAAAACTGTTGCAAAAATAAGTTATATAACTTTTTTTTTTCCACGGGATTTTTGGGTTTAACTGCAGCACACCAGCAAACGGGTGCACTACCTAAAACTAAAAACCGAAGCTTATAAGCCCACAATTGTGGGATTTATGTATTACATGGAATGTCAATGGAGGGACTTGCAGACCAAAAACAATATGGCCTCCGCTTAGTGGTTGTCAAAGGGGGGAAGCTCCGTGTAAGACATGTAACTAAGCATTACTAGGCAATCCTATGTAAATGAGGGTTACAATACTGAATCACACTGCCACATAGGTAATGAGCACTTTCTGAGTAGTGTAAGAGTTAGAGAAGGGGGAGGAACAGAGTAAGAGGTAGGTGACATCACGGGGGGGAAGGATAGTAATAAATGTACCAGATTGGAGGGCAATGTAAGGTAACAGATGATAGACAGACATCAGGGAGGGAGGTGTGTCCCAACAGAACACTAGGAAAGTCAAGAAATTGAGGGTATACGCTATCCCTACACTCAAAGTTTCTTGAAATACGTGCATGCGCACGTGTGCGCGCGTGTAAGGCAGGTTCAACATGTGGGAGTGTGTTGCAAACCATTTACAACGGTTTGCGTGGGCGTGCACGTGTTTAAGGCAGTGTGCGCGCGTTTTAACATGAATCAGCCAAGCTCACACCGTGTAAGGATGTGTGCGCGCGTGTAACATCGTGTAGGGATATGTGCGTGCGTTTAAGTGACTGTGAGCGTGTTTAAGCTGGTGTGCACAAATTATCCCCCTCAGGAAACAGAGGAAACAGGAAACAACTAAAATACAGGGAAACTGCCAGAAGATACTGCTGGAGTTAATTGGTGGAAACAATTAGAAGCAGGCAATTACACAGGCAGACTAGAAGCCCAACCCAGCACTTAAAACACTGCAAAGAGCAGTGCAGGCTGTTTCACACAAGAGATACTGCCAGAAACCAAGCTATCAGAATTGAAAACTGAAAAAAGCTGAACTCAGAGCAGAAATGCTAGGGGCTGCCATAGCTATTATAATCAGGCATAGGCGAATTGCTGAGGGTGGTGACAATGCAGATGCTAACAGACAACCCAGAGTGAGGAGAAGGAGACGAGTATACAGGCCCAGGGTCACCTACCATGGGTTACATGAGCTGGAGATAGTAGAGCGCTACAGAGTGGACAGAGACCTTCTGCAGCAGATTGTTGAGCTGTGCAGGCCACATCTCACACACAGAACCAACAGAGGGGAACCCATCCCAGTGGAAACCAAGGTATGTGTTGGCCTAACAATACTAGCAACAGGTACCTTCCAGAGACCAACTGGTGATATGATGGGGATATCACAGGCATCAGTCTCCAGAGTACTGCACCAGTTCCTGGATGCCATGTCAGCACATGTCAGTGATCATATATATGTCCCTAATGACCGTGAGGTTGTGGCCAGCAATATGCGTCTCTTCCAGCAAATAGCGGGATACCCTGAGGTGCTGGGTGCAATAGACTGCACGCACATACGCATCAAAGCACCAGCCGGTGAGCGGGTAGAGCCTACATTAACCACAAGGGATACCCCTCCATCAACTGCCAGGTCGTGTGTGATGCCCAGGGCATAATAATGAATGTGTGTGCTGGCTGCCCTGGGAGCTACCACGATTCCCATATCTGGCATCTGACGCAGCTGTACCAATCATTTGCCAATGGGGACTTCCCACACGGACACCTAGTGGGGGATGTAGGTTATGCACTTGAGCCGTGGCTGATGACACCCATCAGAAATGCACACACACCTGAACAGGAACGCCATAATGAGGCACACGCACAAACATGTAATGTCATAGAGCGTGTGTTTGGGCTGTTCAAGTCACGGTTCCGGTGTCTGGACACATCTGGTGGAGCCTTGCAGTACACACCAACTACATGTACCCAAATGATCATGATATGTGCTATGCTACATAATATGATCCCTGGAAACAGCTGCAGCAGGACCAGCACAGGGCTGGGCCAAACATCTCCCCACCATTGCCAAGGCCACCACAGGCAGGGGGTGACTCGGAGGAGGAACAACCTGACCTTGTCCCAGTAGGCAGAAGGAGGTGTGCACAGTATGCCCTGGCCTTGGCAAAGAGGCAACGCATAGCACATACACTTGGTCAGTAGGAACACTGGGACTGATACCCGCTCTGACTCACTCATACAGTAACAGGGATGCCTAACATGACACAACCTGCTTCCAAACATGTACAGGGAGTGTAGTATGTGCATCCGACAGAGGCGGCCCTGCAGCACCACCTGAGGCATGAATGCCATGTGTTAAGTAATGTAATATCATGTACCATATGCACACCTGAGGACCCCAACTAACATCCACCCTCAACAATCATAAACCACAAAAACACAAACCCACCTCATGGGTACCACAAGGGATAGGAACCTAGATGTAATGCTACCCAATGCCAGAAGTATAAACATCAAGATGCGTGCAGTGTAAACACACACAGTATAGAGAATGTAGATATCAGTGCTGTAATAGAAAACAGGGTCAAAGCCCACATCAGCACCCTGACACTACCAGGTCACACCTCATACAGTGATGTACATGTGCAAAAACATGGAACAAGATACAAAATGAGGGTGACTAGCAATAAATGGCATGGATAACCACACACCCATGTTTGTACCACAACAAGAAGCAACATGGAATAGCCATGGTCAAAAAACAATGGCTAAAACTGACTACTACTATATAGTTTGCTGCAGACCACTGTCCTAATAGCAGGAACTGCCCCAGGCCTATGTTCATAGGTTCATAGGTTCATACTAGGCTATCTGCCCTAGGGCATTTATAAGCCTAGCCCAGAGTTTTGTGGCTTCTGCCACCCCTTCAATTTGATGGATAATATGCCCATTATTTTGCTGTGCCTCTGTCAAGCAGTGATACTGAGGTTATCCCTGGGGTATACCTGCAATCTCCCATCCATTGGTCAAGATCTCACTTGAACAAAGCCAGTGAGGTGCTCAGCCTCACATGTACCGGGATTTTGTTCCACAGCATAGGGACTCTCTGGGTGATGAATCTGTCCCTCCAGCACATCCTATTAATATCTGTGTTGAGGTTTAAGTCTCCTGCCCTTGTAGTTCTGATGGATGTAGAGGTCTTGAGGTGAAGCATGTTCATTAATTCTGGGTTGGACATAGCCTTGTATGTCAGGCACAGGTCACCTCTGAGCAGACGGTAAGCGACTGAATACAGCTGGAATTCCTTCAGTCGGGCAGCATAAGAAATATGTTTGAGACCCTTTCACCTCCTGTTGAGGAATTTGTGGGCCCATCCAATTGCCGCAGGTGTTGGGTCAGATACATTCTGAATGGGGCATTGTATGCAATCATTGGTCTGATGAGTGATGAGTACAGGGGAACAATGACCTCCCTTGATCTAGATGTGAATCCCTGCATGATGAGGTGGCCAATGTAGAAGGTCTTCCAAACTACCCTGGCAATGTGAGTATCAAACAAAAGGTTACTGTCAACCTAGGTGCCCAGGTCCCTGATAACCTCCTCTGTGCTTAGAGGATTGCCACCTAGATGGGAACTAGTGGTAACCTTGTTCTTCCTGAAGGGTATGGCTATGCATTGTTTAGTGTTTAATGTAAGGCCATGGCTCTGGCACCAGTTATCCGTGTCTATGAGACCCTTCTGAAGGATGTCTGTGTCAGATGGGTTTCCAACTATGCTTCCCAGTTTGCAGTCATCTTCAAACTTTGTCAGCCATAATCCTCCTGTGTTTGCTCGTAATTCTGAAAAGTAGATGCTGAACAAATGTGGGCCCAGGACTGAGCCCTGTGGGACACCACTTGTGACAGCTCTGGAGTGTGACATGGCACCAGCAACTTTGACCCTGTGTGTTTCGTCACTTAGCCAGTTTGCAACCCATGCTGTGATGTATGGGTTCACAATTAAGCTGGTGATGTTTTCAATGATACCCGAGTGGGGTATTGTGTCGAAAGCCTTTGCCAGGTCAAGGTAGGCTGTGTGGACTGCCTTGCCCACGTCAATGGCCTGGGTGACTGTCTTGAAAAAGTCAACCAAGTTTAAAAGGCATGATCTGCCCTTGACAAAGCCAAACTGGATTGGATCCAATGTCTGCAAGTCCCCTATGTCTTCATTTATAATTCCCATTATGATCCTCTCCATAGCTTAGCAGAACAGGCTTGTCAAGCTGATGGGATGGTAGTTTCGGGTTGGTGGAGGCACCTCCTTTGTAAAGTGGGTCCACCATTGCCGTATGCCACTCCTTGGGCACATATCCTGAGGTGAGGCTAAGATTAAACAGCTGCCCTAACTGCGGGTGTAATTACTCATTGAGTTCATGGAGCACACAACTGGGGACACCATCTGGTCCCATGGATAAAGTGTTTTCCTCCTTGGATAGAGCAGTTCCCACCCCAGCATTGGAGATGTTTGGGGGGCTACAATCCTCTGGTGTAGATACCCCTCCATTTGGGGGGAGAGGGGGAGAAATCTGCACTGAACCTGTCAGCCAGTATGTTGGCAATGTCTGTAGGTGCAGTGATATCTACATCATTCCGAACTAATTCTGAGCATATCTGGGAGTTCCCTCCCAGGTTTCAAACATAGGTAAAAAAGGCCTCATGATTGTCCCTTGAGTCCTGAGTGGGTTTACTCTCAAAACTTGCCTCGGATGATTGTATGGGGGAACCCAGTGTTTTACTCACAATGAGCAGGGGTGTCTTCCCTCCTACGGATTACGCTCTATCTCGTAGTAGCTCCTTCCTTGTGTTGTAGAGCTTGTTTATGGCTAGGGTCCACCAGACTGGATGCTTGCCTGTGGTACAAAGAGTCTTTGTTTTGTTTGGGATTGCCTGATCCATGCAGTCCTGGAGGTGCTGGTAGAAGGCATTTCTAAGTGATACAGTGGCTTGGGTAATGGTGTCCGCTGGCTTGGGGGCCTTGAAAGAGACCACACCAGTCCTTAGAAATGTGAAGTCGGCATTTGAGAAGGTCTTCACTGTTTGTTTTTCTATCTGGGGTGTGGGTGGGATGTGGACTCCCACTGAGAGTAGTCCATGATCTGATCTCACCAATGATGGGTATACTTCTGGTGTTGAACAGTGTGACCCCATGTTCGTGATGATGAGTTCTAGTATGTTGCCTCCACTTGTGGGGATTGGGACCAGTTGTTCCATGGCATTTGAGTGTATGAACTCTTGGAACCTTTGTGTTAGAGTGTTGTGGCTTGATTAGTGATCCCAGTCTATATGTGGATAGTTGGAATCACCCAGTAGGATGGTGTTTGGAGATACATTTATCCCCTTCAGTGTTTGCAGGATAGCTGTGTGAGGTACCTGAGTTTGAGAGGGTGGCATGTAACATGCTACAAACTGCAGAGCAGTCTTGCCTACGGTCACTGGCACCTGGATGGTCTCTGATGCATCGTGTGTTGCCACCAACCATGAGGTGAGGGTGTCCTTGATGAATATGGACACCCACCATCCTTCTTGGTGTTGTCCTGATTCTGGTGCTGGAACGCATGATATGAGGTAACACCCGATAGTGCCGGGTGCTGTCAGAAGCTGTGAACCAGGTATCAGGCACAGCACAGACATCAATGTGCTACATACTGAGAAGGGCATAGAGTGTGTGCAGCTTGAGGTTGAGACCTCTGGCATTGAGCAGCATTACCCTTAGTGTCTTTCCTTTACTGTGTTCTAGGGTGGTAGGTGTAGAATCTGAATCTTGCATAAAAAGGGCACAATGGGGGTGGCAAGAGCATCATCCAAATCCGGAAGCCCAGGGTGACAGGTGCAAGCCGTCCCTTGCAAATCACCGTGGCCTGTCCAGCATGTCATCCCAGGCAGACAGACATTGGACCCCTTTGAATGACACCATAGTTTAAGCAAAATATTACAGCTGATCATCTTGTCTCTGTTTATGTGGCATCATACTTGGTGAAGGTAGGATACTGCTGAAGGTCAGGGTCATACCTGCCTGGCCTACATAATCAGAGGGATCCTCTATGTCTCTTTCCATGTAGTCCAGGGAGGTACATCTCAGGTCGTTCACACCAGCATGGATAATGACTGGGTCAGACTTGTACTTGCAGTTGAGTGACCTGAGTGCTTGCATTATGTGGTGGATTCCAGTGCCCGATAGGCAGCTTACTGTGACCTCCTCCGTACCCGATCTGGTGAGCGGGACGTCAGTGTGTCTGACTATGGAGTCACCTATGACAAGTGTGTCTGGCATTGTGTTTGGCCTTAAGGGCTGTGACTGTTAGGCACACCGACTCTGTGGTCAATGTGTTGCATGTGCTGTGCCCCGTGGAGGCAGTTGTGTGAGTGTCTGCTGTGGTGGCCACTGCCGTTTTTGTAGAATTCTGATCAGAGCCTCCGAGTATGTCTCTGTGTGTCTATGTGTATGATCTTAAGTTGTGATAGTGCCATGTGAGACTGGATTTGTGATGTGTGTGGTTACCTTCACCTTCTCTCTGGTCTTGCTAGTCCTATGTTGAGAGAGCTCAGCCTCCACTTTGGCTATATAGTTGCATCTCTCACATGTATGTGTGTTTTATGGGAGAAGGAGAGGGTTGTCAGTGTACATGAGGCAAGTGTAACATTGCCTCAATATTCCCAGGTTCACCAGCTGAGCAGGAGAGGACACTAGCAACTGATCCCTAGACATGCTAGAAGGAATAGACAAAACAATGTTGGAATACAGGGAGATATCAAGCCCCCCAAACCACATCATAGTGTTTGATTGACAATACCTACACATACACCGGTGTTTCATAGTGTCATAGTCTACTACTAGGCTATCTGCCCTAGTGCATGTATAAGCCTAGCCATAGTGATGTGGCTATTGCCACCCCTTATAGTGGTAATAAGTGTACAGAATAGATTCTGAATATTGTGCCTCTGACTTAGTAGTGACACATTATGACCCCCTTACGTAATTGAATAACATGACTGTGCCTCTGTCTAGTCTGTGCCTCCATCTCATATGCAGTTGTCCAGATGTCTCCTGAAGAGAGTCAGTGAGGGACTCTGTCAAACATGAACTGGGATAATCTGCTAGAGTGTGAGATGCCTCTGAGTTATGACTCTGTCCCTCCAGCATGTCCTATACATGTATGTGCTGTGGTTCAAATCCTCACCTCTCATGGCTGTGGTGGATTTGGATTGCTTGCAGTGGAGCATGTCCACCAAATCCTGATTGGACATGGTCTTGTATGTCAGGCATAGGTCACCTGTAAGTGTATGACACTGAACAAAGCTGGATTTCCTCTATTCTGGAAGCATATGACATGTGTTGAAGAACCCTGATCTTCATGGTAGGTACTTTTGGGGTGTCTCCAGCTGTTGCAATTGCTGGGCGAGGTACATACCATATGGGGCTTTGTATTCAATCATGGGCCTGATAAGGGAGAAGGATAGTGGAACAATGACCTCCTATGATCTTGATGGAAAACCCTCCATGATAAGGTGGGCAAGATAGAAAGTCTTCCTAACCACTTTGGCAACAGGGGTGTCAAAGAGATGTCACTATCTACATGTGTCCCCAGGTGTCTGATTTGTTGTCTGTGCTCAGTGGGTTGCTGTCTATGTATTGATCTGTGGGTACTTTGTTCCTCCCAAAGGGGATGAATACACATCAGTTGCATTCAGTTTCAGGCCATGTCTGGCACCAGCTATCCGCCTTTGTGACGGCATTCTGTAGTATGTGTGTGCGGCTGATGTATTCACTATGGTGCCTAGGTTGCAGTCATCTGCAAACTTTGTCAGCCACACCCCCCTATGTTTGCTTTCACATCTGAAAAGTAAATACCAATTAAGAGGGTCCCAGGACACATCCTTGTGGGACACCACCTGTGACTGGCTTCGAATCTGACAAGGCACCTGCAATGTTGACTTTATGGGTTCTGTTTCTTAGCCATTTTGACCTATCCTCGACATATGCTGTTATATGTCAGCTGTTGAGCTTGGCTATGATGCCTGAGTGTGGTATTGTGTCACAGGCCTTAGCCAAGTGCAGGTAGGCTGTGTGGACTGCGTAGCCCTCATCGATGGCCCTACTGACAGTTTCATAGTAGTCAACTAGGTGCAAAAGGCAGGATCTGCCCTGTACAAAGCTGAACTAGGTGGGAACAAGGGTCCGTAGGTCAGTAATGTGTCTGTGTAAGAGCTCCACAATGACTCTTCCCATATCTTTGCAGACAAGGCTGGTTAAGCTTGTGTGGTGGTAGTTGCCATGGTCTGTGGAGGCATCTCCTTTGTGGAGTGGGACCACTGTTGCCGTATGCCAGTGTTCAGGTACATATCCTGTAGCAAGACTAAGGTTAAATAGCAGTTGTATATACAGGTCCAGCCCCTTCTGGAGTTCACATAGCATGCAACCGGAGAAACCAGCAGGTCCCATGGATGCTGTGTACTTGTCTTTGCTGAGTGCGGCTCTCACATGGACATCCAAGATGACAGTGAGGTTACATACAGCAGTGATAACTATCTTCTTTTGGGGTGAGGGAGGGGTAAATCGCACTGAAGCTGTCCGGAATGTTGCCAATATCTGTCAGGTCACTGGAATATATGTTGTTGTGTACCAACTCTGAGCATATCTGAGGGTTCACAACCAGGTGTCTGACATAACTGAAGAAAGCAGTGTGGTTACCTTCATTGTCTTTGGTGATTTATGTCCCCAAGTTGACCTTGCATGTCTTTATGAGATAATGTAGCTTTCTACTAGTGCTGATCACAGCTGTCTTCCCTTTTGGAGATGTAGCTCTGTCTTGCATTAGTAACCCTCATCTGTCATACAGTTTGTTTATGGCTGGGGCCCACCAGACAGGACACTTTCCCTTTGTGGAGAGGGTCCTGTTTTTATTTGTGATTGCATGGTCCATGCTGTCTGACATCTAGCTAAGGGGAGGTCATTGTGGTTCTGCAGTTATCTTTCATCAGCATTAGAAATGACCACAACAGCCCCTGTGGGGTGTACCTCATGCAGACACATCCAGCACCTGTAAAGTCCACAACAGTACCTCACCAGGAGTATGACAGAGCTGGAACACATGTAATGTGTAGCCTGATTAAACAGAGTGCAGCTCCACACACTGCCATGCTGTCCACCCAGATGCAAGCTGTGCCTGATGTAGAAAGCCATGTCCAAGCTGGAATCAATGCACATGCTGCACCTTGTACAATCTGAATGGCAGGGAGCTATGCACATGAGGGACCTGAACCCCAGCACTGACATATATAGGACAGGCTGTACTGCATTATCCAAAACACAGAAGCCACCCCCACGCATGAGTAAACTACCAGTACAGGTTGTCCAGAGACACTCGTTGAGTCCCTCAACAGGAATCCTAATGAGTGGATGGGAGATGGGAGGTTTACCCTGGGTATCAATGTTATGTCACAGGTAGACAGAGGCACAGTATACTAAACAAGACATATGTCATGGCAAACTACACTTACAATGTGTTGATGGACAAACACACTCTCCGACTAGCATTAGAAATGGCCTAGGGCACATCGGTAGTGTTTGCCAATGTACACCCATGTTGTGGAATACACTACTGATGTTGGATGAGGCTGTTGTAAGTAGTTCACATCTGAACATAATGCAACATGGTCAGATAGGTTCATAGGTACATAGGTTTATACTAGGCTATCTTCCCTAAGGCAGGTATAAGCCTAGCACAGAGTTCATTGGCATACACCACTCCTTATATGGAAACAGTACTGTGCCCATTATTTTGTCATGCCTCTCTCCAGCAGTGACACCGTGACGATCCCCGGGTTAAACATATGACCTTCCATCCACAGGTCAAGATACCTCTTCAACACAGCCAGCAAGGTGCTCTGCCTCACATGGACCGGGATTGTATTCCACAGCATAGAGAGTCTCCGGGTGATAACTCCATCCCTCCAACATGTCCAACGTACATCCCTGCTAAGGTGTAAGTCACCTGCAGTAGTGGTTCAGGTGGATCTGCCGATTCTGAGGTGGAGCATGTCCATTAATCCCTGTTTGGACATGGCCTCGCATGTCAGGCACATGTCACCTCTAAGCAGACGGTATGTGAGTGAATAGAGTGGGAGTGTCTTCAATCTGACAGCATATGACAGCTGTTGGGGTTCCTTGATCCTTTAGGTGGGGGACATTCAGGGTGTCTCCAATTGCTGCAGATGTTGGGTGAGATACAGCCAGAATAGGGCATTCTACTCGATCACCAGTCTGATAAGTGAAGAGTACAGGGGAACAATGACCCACTAGATCTGGATGTGAATCCCATCCTGATCAGGTGGGCAATGTAGAAGGTCTTTCTAGCCACTTTAGCAATGTGAGTCTCAGAAGAACGGCGACTGTCAACCTGGGTCCCCAGGTCCATGATAACCTCCTCTGTGCTTAGAGGATTGCCACCTATATGGTAGCTTGGGGTTACCTTGCTTTTCCTGAAGGGTATGTCTACACATGTTGTGCACTTTGACTTCAGGCCATGGCCCTGGCACCAGCTATCAGTTACTGTGAGTCCCTTCTGAAGGATATCCGTGTCTGATGCACTGTCCACTATGGCCCAGTGTGCAGTCATCTGCAAACATTGTCATCCAAAGTCCTCCCATGTTGGCCTGTACTTCTGGGAAGTACATGACAAACAATGGGGCCAAGGACTGAGCCCTGTGTGACACCACCTGTGACCAGCCTGGAGTCTAACATAGTGCCAGCAACTCTAACCCTGTGGGTCCTGTCCTTAAGCCAGTTTGCAACCCATCTTGTGACATATGGGTTTACATTTCAGTTGTTAGGGTTTTCCACAATACCTGAGTGGGGTATTGTGTTGAAAGTGTTTGCAAGGCCAAGGTAGGCTGTATGGACTGCCTTTCCCCAACAATGGCCTAAGTGACCGCTTTGAAGATATCAACCCAGTACAAAGGCATGATCTGCCCTTGACCAAGCCAAAATGGGATGGGTACAATGTCTGCATGTCCCCTATATCTTTGTTTATGGCTGTCAATGTGAAATGACCTCCTTCAACATGGTAACGGG